>NW_025533474.1:675000-912500 GCF_020615455.1 Coregonus clupeaformis
GAGTAGGAGTGTATCTGGACTGGCCAGCCGGCACTCTGTCCTTCTACAGAGTCTCCTCTGACACACTGACCCACCTGAACACATTCCACTCCACATTCACTGAGCCCCTCTATCCAGGGTTTTGGGTTTGTTATGGCGCCTCAGTGTCCCTGTAAATAATAACCATGGTAACACTGACACACACACGCACACACTGGACACACACTGGACACACTGGACACAAACACACACACTGGACACACACACACTGGACACTGTACACACACACATACACTAGACACACACACACACACACACACTGGACACACACACATACACTGGACACACACATACACACACTGACACACTGGACACACACACACACTGGACACTCACACACACACACTGGACACACACACACACACACATACTGAACACACACACACACTGGACACACACACTGACACACACTGGACACACAAACACACTTCATACACACACACTGTACACACACACACACACACACTGAACAAACACACTGAATACACACACACACACACACACACACACACACACACCGGACAAACAAACACTGGACACACACACACACACACACACACACACAGGACACACATACATTGATCACTCACACTGGACAAACACACCCACACACATACACACACTAGACACACACACACACACACACACACTGACACACACACACACTGGACACACACAAATACTGGACACACACACACACACTGAACAAACACACTGGATAAACACACCCACACACTGGACACTGGACACACACACACTCTGGACACACACACACACTGACACACACACTGAACACACACACACTGGACACACACACACACTGGACACACACACAGAGGACACACACACACTGGACACACACACACACTGGACAAAAACACACACACACACACACACACACACACACATACACACACACACACACACACACACACACACACACACTGACACACACACACTGGACACACACACACACTCACACACACTGGCACACACACACACACACACACAGGAAACACATACAGGACACACACACACACACACTGGACACACACACACACACACACCTGACACACACACACAGGATACACACACACACTGGACACACACACAAACACACACACTCACACACACTGGACACACACACACACACAAGGACACACACACACACTGGACACACACAAACACACACACACACACACTGGACACACACACTGGACACACACACATATGCTGGACACACACACACTCACACTGGACCCACACACATACACACTGGACACACACACACTGGACACACACAAACACACACACACACAGGACACACACACACACAGGACACCCACACACACTCACACACACACACACACTCACACACACTGGACACACACACACACTGGACACACAAACTCACACACACTGGACACACACACAGACACTGGAACACACACATACACACTTACACACACACTCACACACACTGGACACACACACACACACTGGACACACACACACTGGACAAACACAAACACACACTCACACTGGACACACACACATACACACCTGACGGACATACACACCTGACGGACACACACACCTGACACACACACACACTGGACACACACACACACTGGACACACACACACACTGGACACACACCACACATTGGACACACACACACATACACACTGGATACACACCTGACACACACACTGGACACACACACACACACACACTGGACACACACACACTGGACACACACACACATACACACTGGACACACACACTGGATACACAAACACAATGGACACACACACACTGATCACACACACACACTGAACACACACACGCTGAACACACACACACACACACACACACTGGACACACACACACTAAACATACACGCTGGATACACACACACACTGAACACACACACGCTGAACACACACACAAACTGGACACACAAACACACACACTGAACACACACACACACACTGGACACACACACACACTGGACAAACACACACACTTGACACACACACACACACTGGACACGCATCCACACACACACACTGGACAAACACACACACTGGACAGACACACACTGGACACACACACACTGGAAACACACACACTCACACACTGGAAACACACACACTCACACACTGAACACACACACACACACTGACACTGAACACACACACATACTGGACACACACACATTGAACACACACACACACACAGGACACACACACACAAACACACACACACACACTGGACAAACACACACTGGACACACACACACACACACACACACTGGACACACATACATACACTGGACACACACACACACTGGACACACACACTGAACACAACCAGCCCTGCCATTTCTACCTGTCCTGATCTAGTGTTTCACCCCCTGACCTCCTCACACCGTCTCACTGTCCATGTCTGCTTAGCTCCCACCTCTACTTCACTGTGTTATAATGGACCTTATGCTTGTTATGTCACCTCTGTAACCAGTTATCAAACATACTGACCTTTCTGACCCTATCCCATGGCCCTACTTTCTACAACTGAACATTTAAATTCCTCTATGAGTTTTGTTTAGTGTCCATTTACTTATGTATGTATTTGTTGTATATTGGGGTTGTGCTGCAGAGCATCATGGGGGTTTGTATGTGTTGAGATGATCACGTTCCAGATAAATGGTTGAACTGATTCCTGTCTCCTGTCTCATCATTATTGAATTGTTATACAGACGTGGTTATAAAACACACGAGACACAACAAAATATTGGTGATGAGTAATTCTGAATCTACAGGAACTATTCTGTCTGGAAGAAGTGGGTTTTTACAACTGTTTAAAACTGTTATTTTCTGTGGTACAGAATAGGCTAATGTTAGCACAGTGTATTGATAGCAGAGGCAAGTGCATAGTCTAGCTAGCTAAGAAAGAGAGTTAACCAGTGGTGTAAAGTACTTAAGTAAAAATACTTTAAAGTACTACTTAAGTCGTTTTTTGGGGGGTATCTGTACTTGACTTTACTATTTATATTTTTGACTACTTTTACTTTCACTTCACTACATTCCTAAAGAAAATAATGTACTTTTTACTCCATACATTTTCCCTGACACCCAAAAGTACTCGTTACATTTTGAATGCTTAGCAGGACAGAAAATGTTACAATTCACACACTTATCAAGAGAACATCCCTGCTGCCTCTGATCTGGGGGACTCACTAAACACAAATGCTTTGTTTGTAAATTGTCTGAGTGTTGGAGTGTGCCTCTGGCTGAACGTACATTTTAAAAACAAGAAAATAGGGTCGAATGGTTCTCTCTTACTTAAATCACATGGCTGTCCCTACGTTATCAGTGAATGAAAGCAGAAGGGAGCCTTTTGCTTCTCTCCTCAAACAGAGATGAAAGAAGCGGCCAGGGGTTGAGCAGAGTTCAGGCTAAACCTTTGTCTCTCCTTTGCTATCTTCTTGATTGATTACAGCATGAAGGGGGGGTTTGTGTATGGTTGAAAGATTAGAGTAGGGACCTATCATGTCCAACCATCAGTCTTCAGGTCAAGTCCGGGAGAGCCGGGGTTGAACAGAGTTTAAACTAAACATGAGTGTTTTTACAAGATGAGGGAGGGATTGATTTGATTACTATTGATTCTGAACTGAATGATATAGCCGCCATAATAGACAAAGGAAGTGGGAGGAGCAATAAAGAAGCAAGGGGAAATGTATTTGTTGTATATTGGGGTTGTGCTGCAGAGCATCATGGGGGTTTGTATGTGTTGAGATGATCACGTTCCAGATAAATGGTTGAACTGATTCCTGTCTCCTGTCTCATCATTATTGAATTGTTATACAGACGTGGTTATGAAACCCACGAGACATAACAAAAAAAGTCTGAATCTACAGGAACTATTCTGTCTGGAAGGAGTGACACTGAAACACCTTCCACTTCAACCAGCGCACCTCGTGTTAAAGACTTACACAGGTTAATCTGTCGCTGTGAGAGGCATCACTGATGTCACAGTTCAGGTGTCACTGATGTCTCTGTGTTGTGAAAGGAGACTATGCATCACTACTGGGATGTTCGTAGTTGGAGAAAATCACACTGGACTGGCCATCAGTGCATACAATGACACATGGAGACACAGACCTACCTGCCATCTTAAAGAAACATGGAGAAGTCTTTAATGGACAGCTGGGTAGTATGAACGACATTACAGGGAAGCTTAGCATTAAGCCAGACAGCAAACCAACGTTTCTGAAAAGCAGGACCTGTACCTTATGCTATCAGACCAAAAGTCAAGGCTGACTTGGAGGCTTTATTCAAGAACAAAGTACTGGAGCCGGTCAGCATGAGTGAATGCATGAGCAACACCCATCTACCAGTCCTTAACACTAGAACCGCCTGTTCTTTCAGCATATAAGAACCCGCTAGAGAAAGTTACCAGGGCGTCCACTTTAGCATATGCATCAGATGCATATCAACCAGCAAGGTGCAAGGTGTGCAAACATGGTTTGTTAAATAAACGCTTGATAAATAGTGCATCATATATTGTAAAGGATTAATTGCATGAAAGAAATATTTGTGGAAATATATCAATAAAAAAATAACAACAATAGTTAATTCTACAAAATCGGCCTATAGCCTATTTCTGTTTCCCTTACAATAAAAACATTACAGTGTAAACCATTTAATCAACTGTATTTGTAGATTCAATTAGTAATTGAGTTAATAAAGTCCATTTACAGTTTATTTTGACAAAGTACAAATGAAAAAAAGTATAATAATAATAATAATAACAATAATAATAATATAACAGCCAGGTGTTCAGGTGAAATGATTTGCTGTATTCCTAAACAAAAGCACCAGTGCATTAACAATTGTAAAGGCTTAATTGCATAAATAAATATTTATGGAAATATATTCATGACAAGATGTAAAAACAATAATGTGTTGATTGTATCAGACACTGTACCGAGCCTTTACACATGAACCAATCACGTCTTCTCTTTATGGTTCGGTTCCACAAACAAATCAAATAGGTTTCCTGCACACAGTTTTCATGGGCCTTGTTTGGTGTGCACCTGCCGACTTGACATTGTGTATTTTTCCCCAGTGGGAGCTGTGGTGCTTGGGGAAGAGGGAGACAGGACCTGCTGTCTTGGCATTGTGTATTTTTCCCCAGTGGGAGCTGTGGTGCTTGGGGAAGAGGGAGAACAGGACCTGCTGTCTTGGCATTGTGTATTTTTCCCCAGTGGGAGCTGTGGTGCTTGGGGAAGAGGGAGAACAGGACCTGCTGTCTTGACATTGTGTCTTTTCCCCAGTGGGAGCTGTGGTTCTTGGGGAAGAGGGAGAGCAGGACCTGCTGTCTTGGCGGCCTGCTTGGTGACTGTAGCTTCTTTCTCTGCGTTCATGTGGTTCTCACCAAGCTCACATGCCAGATGCATGATGAAATGTCTCCTGCTGACTGTCTTGTCAAGGCATTGCTTGTACAACACGTGTTGATAGCAGTCATGTCGAGCACATTGTTGAACACCTCAACAGGCCAGAGGAGAGTACCCCCTTTACAGAGTACAGTCAACAGGCCAGAGGAGAGTACCCCCTTTTACAGAGTACAGTCAACAGGCCAGAGGAGAGTACCCCTTTTACAGAGTACAGTCAACAGGTCAGAGGAGAGTACCCCCTTTTACAGAGTACAGTCAACAGGCCAGAGGAGAGTACCCCCTTTACAGAGTACAGTCAACAGGCCAGAGGAGAGTACCCCCTTTTACAGAGTACAGTCAACAGGCCAGAGGAGAGTACCCCCTTTTACAGAGTACAGTCAACAGGCCAGAGGAGAGTACCCCCTTTTACAGAGTACAGTCTGGACATCTGGTCAGAGTGCATCCACACCAAGCTTTAACATGAAATAAAATAGAATAGGTTATAATTATATAGAATGATAATAATAATAGTAATAATATGAATGTAATATAATAAAAGGGGATCCTATTTGGTGTTTGGCAGATGGGAAGGCTATCTGTATATGGTAGAGATACTGTATATACCTTTGTGTGATTGTAGTCTGTCACTGTCTCCGGTCTTCTTCTGGTCACTGCCGGTGGCAACAGTGGGTGCATGGTGCTGAGGAAGCTAACACTTATTTATTTAACATCTGTACACCGTGAGTGTTGCTTTACCACTCTCCATCACACCGTGAGTGTTGCTTTACCACTCTCCATCACACCGTGAGTGTTGCTTTACCACTCTCTATCACACCGTGAGTGTTGCTTTACCACTCTCCATCACACCGTGAATGTTGCTTTACCACTCTCCATCACACTGTGAGTGTTGCTTTACCACTCTCCATCACACCGTGAGTGTTGCTTTTTTACCACTCTCCATCACACCGTGAGTGTTGCTTTACCACTCTCCATCACACCGTGAGTGTTGCTTTACCACTCTCCATCACACCGTGAGTGTTGCTTTACCACTCTCCATCACAACCGTGAGTGTTGCTTACCACACTCCATCACACCGTGAGTGTTGCTTTACCCCTCTCCATCACACCGTGAGTGTTGCTTTACCACTCTCCATCACACCGTGAGTGTTTCTTTACCACTCTCCATCACACCGTGAGTGTTGCTTTACCACACTCCATCACACCGTGAGTGTTGCTTTACCACTCTCCGCAGATATGTTGTTTTGCGCAGAGAGGGGCAGCTTCTTCTTTGCAATCAACTTGTCTGACAGGGAAATTGATGTGAAGAATCTGTCTATGGTCCCATTTCTGCCTTTGCCCATGTAAGGCTCCACGTGTCTCAAAACCACAGTCAAACAGTCACTCTTTCACAAGATATGGAAAGACATTGAGCAAGTAGGTTTCGACATCCGCTGCTAACCAAAATAGAAGTCACATGCACCATTATCAGTTTCTATCTGGTTTCTATTGGCCATTCATCCATTGACGACAGAACAGCATATTTTAACTGGATGATGTTACTAGTTTCTGCTTAGTTGCCAGAGCAATGCTGCCGCTGGAGTGGTCATGTGATAAATACATATTGCACAGATATTGTTGAAAAAAGTGACATTTGGAAATAGAGCTGCACCTCTTGAATGTTGAGAGTTATTTGATAAAGGTAAGTGTCATAGAAACTGCAGAATATGCTCTTTCAGATACAGCACTATATAGAAATCACAATGTTTTACCTGCATGTGACTCTGAAGGAGGATTTGATAAAGAGATGCTCCTTTCCCTGCATCTGTCAATTACAAGATGCGCCCTTCTCTTCATGTACAATTTGACAACTGATAATATTGTCACTCATCAGATTATTGTCAATGTAATCTGGTCTATAGGCTAACTCTTATCATGTGTGAAATGAGTTGAGGTATAGTTTAGGTGTAGTTTTGATGGGCCGGCTGTGAGGCTGACTGGCATCATTTGTTTGTCACTCATCAACTTCGGTAGTCAAGGATATGTTTTGCGTAATTCTAAAGGCCTACTTTTTGCAACACAATCTCACACTCAATTCGAGCAAATAAGTACAAAAAGTATTTTAGCAAATTTTGTGCGTTTTTGTGTGGCTTAATTCACCCCCCAAAAATGTATTTTCCTATGAATGAAGTCGTACAAAAATGTGTATTTTCACACAAAATCTGCCACACAAAAATGCATGCTTTTTGTGCATATTTGCACGGATTGAGTGTGAGATTGTGTTGACTGCAACACATAGCATGTTTTCGTTTCCCAATACAATACATTTGATTAGTAATAGACTTATAGTAAATAAAACAGACCTGTAACAGTTTATTTTTACAAAGTAAAACATAAAAGAGAAATGTATCAACCCACAAGGCGTGTGGTCAAATGATTTGCTGCTGATAAACAGGCATAACACAAACTCATCATTACACTATTGTTCTAAATGAATTCAACATCTGCACCCTCCTTATCATTCAGTTAAGCCTAATTTAAATTCAATTGTGAAGTAAGGTGCAAAACTATCGCCCATTCATCCATTTGTCATTTATTCAGTGAGGAAAGAGAGACTCATTAGTGGCGCATTGTCTTGGCAGATTAAGTTGGGAATAGGTGTGAAAACAACGGGTAACAAGGCATAGAATACTTATCTGTTTGTGATTAAAACATTCTGACAAAGGAGCAGTGTAAAATACAAACATTTAGGAAAAGTCAGGAAACAGGAAATAGGTTTATTTGGGGTCTGATTCTAGTGTTAAAGGGCAATTTCGCCACTTTTCAACCTCATATTCATCCTCTCAGCACCAAAACAGTATCTATATTTCAGAAAACAGCATGTTTCTATGATCTGTCATTAAAAAGATAAAAACAAAAGTCTTTAAAAATGAACCTGTCCTCCTATAGCTCTTCCCACCAGCCTCCTCTGGGAAATGTCTCTGTTCTGGTAAAAGAGAAGTAGATAGACTCTAGTATCACATCTTGTTTCTGTTGTATCTACATGTTTCTACATTAAACCACAGGTTCTGTTCTTGAGACTGATGGGGAAGAGTGGGGTGGAAAGGCTTTTGCAACGCTACTTTAGTTAGCACAACCTTGTGACTAATTTTACTTCCTGTTTGCGATACTTGGGGGAAATTCAATGTTATCTTTCTACCTTCCCAATACCTTCCCCATGTCTCAAATTCACTGTTATCTTTCAACCTTCCCAATACCTTCCCCATGTCTCATATTCACTGTTATCTTTCTGTCTTCCCAATACTTTCCCACACAGAGATGGCTTGATGTGGTGAGCAGCATAGAGTGTATAGTCCTTTAGTCTCTATGGACCAGATGGTAGTGTACAGTTCAGAGATGGCTTGATGTGGTGTGCAGCATAGAGTGTATAGTCCTTTAGTCTCTATGGGCCAGATGGTAGTGTACAGTTCAGAGATGGCTTGATGTGGTGTGCAGCATAGAGTGTATAGTCCTTTAGTCTCTATGGGCCATATGGTAGTGTACAGTTCAGAGATGGCTTGATGTGGTGTGCAGCATAGAGTGTATAGTCCTTTAGTCTCTATGGACCAGATGGCCAGTTGGTGAGGGCTACAGCATGGGGAAAGAAACTGTTCAGATGGGGGTCTATAACATCCATTACATTTACATTTTAGTCATTTAGCAGACGCTCTTATCCAGAGCGACTTACAGTTAGTGAATACATTTTTTTTTACATCCCTGCCGGCCATTCCCTCCCCTACCCTGGACGATGCTGGGCCAATTGTGCGCTTCGCCCATGAGTCTCCCGGTCGCGGCCAGCTGCGACAGAGCCTGGATCCAATCACATAGGTTTACAGCAGCTGACAGTTGCAACATCATTGCTAATAATGCAAACTGCCTTGGTTTAGATAAAGACAAGCTCTGTACAGATGTAGGATCTTAATTTAATCAGCCTGTTGCAGGAGAACTAAAACTTGTTGTGTATTTGAGGGTTAAAAAGGCTTCTGAAGTTTGTAATTTAAATTTTTCCACCTTTCCCTTTTGAAAAATGTCAATTTATTATTACATTTACGTCATTTAGCAGACGCTCTTATCCAGAGCGACTTACAGTTAGTGAATACATATATATTTTTTTATATACTGGCCCCCCTTGGGAATCAAACCCACAACCCTGGCGTTGCAAACGCCATGCTCTATCAACTGAGCTACATCCCTGCTGGCCATTCCCTCCCCTACCCTGGACGACGCTGGGCCAATTGTGCGCCGCTCATGAGTCTCCCGGTCGCGGCCGGCTACGACAGATCCTGGATTCAAACCAGGATCTCTAGTGGCACAGTTAGCACTGCGATGCAGTGCCTTAGACCACTGCGCCACTCAGGAGACTGATTATAATCCACATAATATTTCAAATGTCGTGTTGCTTCAGGATTATTTTCCTGCTGTGGCAAACCGGCTCAAATTAAGATCCTACATCTGTAGCAATATACCTGTCTTTAATGTACATGGCTATATTAGGAGGACAGGATTCTCTTTACACCATTGTTTCTTGACCATTTGACATATTTTATTTACTGTTGTTTAGGCTGGTTGAATGAGTTCCCTATGAGAGGCTACTTCATCTGCAAGAAAACAGGCGGCCGCACCAGTTTCCTCATATGAAATACAAAGTAAGTGTGTAGCCTACGCACTTACAAAATGGCTGTTGAAACTGTGGGACACATTTCTCTGCAACATTAAAATTAGGGTAAATGTGTTGATTTGAAGGAAAGACGGGCAGACTCTGGTAAGTCTAGGCAACATAGAACTATTATATTAGAACGTTAGGTCGTTTACAGACATTCAATAGTCAGAGTAGGTTTGATATATGATCACTTATCATGCTGACCAACCTGATGGTCTCTGTTGGAAATGTGAAACATGTCATGCCTAGGCTACATGCTCTGTCCTGCTACTGGTAGGCCTGTAACGTTATGGGAACTGATCTGAACAGGTTTAGGCTGGTCATCTAGGATATGTAGGCTATAGCTGAGGTATAGACCCCCATCTGCATATCACTAACAAACCGCTATTATATACTCAGCAAAAAAAATAAACATCCTCTCACTGTCAACTGCGTTTGTTTTTAGCAAATTTAACATATGTAAATATTTGTGTGAACATAACAAGATTCAACAACTGAGACATAAACTGAACTAGTTCCACAGAAATTGAAAAATGTGTCCCTGAACAAAAAGGGAATCAAAATCAAAAGTAACAGTCAGTATCTGGTGTGGCCAACAGCTGCATTAAGTACTGCAGTGCATCTCCTCCTCATGGACTACACCAGATTTGCCAGTTCTTGCTGAGAGATGTTACCCCAGTCTTCCACCAAGGCACCTGCAAGTTCCCAGACATTTCTGGGGGGATTGGCCCTAGCCCTCACCCTCCTATCCAACAGATCCCAGATGTGCTAAATGGGATTGAGATCCGGGTTCTTCGCTGGCCATGGCAGAACACTGACATTCCTGTCTTGCAGTAAATCACGCACAGAACGGGCAGTATGGCTGGTGGCATTGTCATGCTGGAGGGTCATGTCAGGATGAGCCTGCTGGAAGGGTACCACATGAGGGGAGGAGGATGTCTTCCCTGTAACGCACAGTGTTGAGATTGCCTGCAATGACAACAAGCTCAGTCTGATGATGCTGTGACACACCGCACCAGACCATGACGGACCCTCCACCTCCAAATCGATCCCGCTCCAGAGTACAGGCCTCGGTGTAACGCTCATTCCTTCTACGATAAACGTGAATCCGACCATCACCCCTGGTGAGACAAAACCGCGACTCATCAGTGAAGAGCACTTTTTGCCAGCCCTGTCTGGTCCAGCGACAGTGTGTTTGTGCCCATATGTGACGTTGTTGCCGGTGATGTCTGGTGAGGACCTGCCTTACAACAGGCCTACAAGCCCTCAGTCCAGCCTCTCTCAGCCTATCGCGGACAGTCTGAGCAGTGATGGAGGGATTGTGCTTTCCTGGTGCTTTCCTGGGCAGTTGTTGTTGCCATCCTGTACCTGTCCCGCAGGTGTCATGTTCGGATGTACCGATCCTGTGCAGGTGTTGTTACACTAGGTCTGCCACTGCGAGGATGATCAGCTGTCCGTCCTGTCTCCCAGTAGCGCTGTCTTAGCCGTCTCACAGTACGGACATTGCAATTTATTACCCTGGCCACATCTGCAGTCCTCATGCCTCCTTGCAGCATGCCAAAGGCACGTTCACGCAGATGAGCAGGGACCCTGGGCATCTTTCTTTTGGTGTTTTTCAGAGTCAGTAGAAAGGCCTCTTTAGTGTCCAAAGTTTTCATAACAGTGAACTTAATTGCCTACCATCTGTAAGCTGTTAGTGTCTTATCGACCGTTCCACAGGTGCATGTTCATTAATTGTTTATGGTTCATTGAACAAGCATAGAAAACAGTGTTTAAACCCTTTACGATGAAGATATGTGAAGTTATTTGGATTTTTACGAATTATCTTTGAAAGACAGGGTCCTGAAAAAGGGACGTTTCTTTTTTTGCTGAGTTTATATTATAACCTAGCCTACTTTACATAATATAACATCTCTTACTTGTTGCAAAAAATACTTTCTGAATGTATCAATGATTTCCCCTCAGATCAATCATGCCCGTTTTAGCCCTTCTGTCTACATTCTCAGATTGAAAGACAATAAATAGCCTACTTTTAATTAATACAAATACTGTAAGTGTGAGACATGGCCTTGTGTTGCTGCACTGTCTATAACTACCTTAACAAACAGTGACTTATTATTATTATTGACAGTTAACATGGAGAATAGATGTCACAACCAGATGTTCATGTGATTGCATTAAATAGCCTGACTGTTTCGATATGTCTGTTAGTAAATGTTTTATTTCTAAGAGATCATGAGTAAAAGAGAACCATTGACATTCTAGAATGAGTTGTCACTGTGTTCACCACAACCAACATGCTGCATCTCTGTTTAGGGGTCAGTGCTCTAAAATGAGTCTCTCTGGGGAGAGAGAGGAGGGGGGCCCTGCCTTTAAAATGAGTCTCTCTGGGGAACATGACACCAAAGCTAAGAGGTGAGATTACAGTTTTGTATAAGAATTATTAAGTACATTTCCAAAACTCTATGTCCACAATTTTTTCAAATGATTGCTTATGGGTACCTCAAATATTACGCTTTGAACACACCGACTGCGTCATTGCGCAAAATAGTATGCAGCATCATCTAAATATGTGTGCAACAAAAGTTAAACATTCACCTTCTGCTACCATTTCTGTCAAGCCGTCTATGTACACAGTTTGACGCATACGTTCGATAAATCCAACGTACGCACCAAACAGAACGCACTGCAACTGCCTCTGCAACGCAATGCTGCAAGGCAAACGCAGCGTTGCATTGGAAATGAATGTACTTCTGGTACCAAAATGCAATAACGCAGTCGGTGTGTTCAAAGCGTTACTGATCTCAGATTTTTAATTAATAGATTTTAGATGTATATGAAAATGTGTTTTTTCGCAAAACGCTATATATCCAAATGTTTAGCTGGAATGGGATCCTGTATATTTGACTGTGATATGTGGTTGTCTCACTTAGCTATCTTAAGATAAATGCACTTAATCCACATAATAATTTGACCCAGTTTCTCATAGCAGAAAGATTATCCTGGAGCAACAGGAAATGTGAATTATTATGTGGATTATAATTCATTAACATTTTTTGTTAGGGCAAATCAAGTCTTTTAAAAGCTAAAATACACTACAATACGGCAACTGTATTGTAAGTCACTCTGGGCCCGGTTTCCCGATGGCGATGGAATTTAGGTTTACGGGTGTTTTAACGGTCGCTATGGTGACTGAAAACAACCGTGGGACAAACGAGTGACACCTTTCTGAAGAGGTAACATGCATTTCCCACGCACCACGCAGAGAGAACGGTCCATTTAAAATGCATTTCCCACGCACCACGCAGAGAGAACGGGCCATTTAAAATGCATTTCCCACGCACTACGCAGAGAGAACGGTCCATAAAAAATTCATTAATTCTTCCCTCACCCTTTGCCCTGCAAGTGTGCACTCATCATACGTCATGATACGTCATCAGAAGTGTCCACTTAACTTGAGGGCTGAGGGGAGAGGGAGTCTTTTAAGTGTTTGAAACGCTGCCATGGAGAGTTTTTGAAGTAAAATTACCACATGATCAATGACGTCCGAAGCTTCGTTTGGTCTCGTGCTTTTTCAAACCATGTGTTGCAAAATGCGAGAGATCTCACTGATTTCTCCCTGGTGCCGGTGCTTTTTTCAAAGCAAAGTCTTTTTCTAACACTGACCTCTACTGTACACCTTATTTACACATTTAGTTTGATGTCTTCCAGTTTGCAGCCCCTGAATGGGAGCTCAGCAGGTAGGGACGGGGATTTGGATCAGACATCAACATAGGCACAAGATTGAATCCCTGCTATAGATGAACAATTATTTTTTGTTGAACCACACAATCTTCCCATTGTTGTTTAAATAATGTGTTTTATTTAGTGTAGCCTATGATAATATTCTGTCTTTAGTGTCCTAAATAATACCACATATGCATCGTTTTTGAAAACATAGTGAACCTGGAGGCAAAAAGCGAACCCCACATTCTAACTAAATGTTGTTTATTAGCACTCAAATCTATCAAGGGGATTTTCGGCACAATTTGGTGAAAGCCCCAAAGCATTCAGAAAGCCTCTGATTCCCATTACTAGTGGACACCCCCATGAGTGTCTTTCAGAACCCCTCCTAAAACCACCTGTTTCGTTTTGGTTGTTGTTAGTGACTCTTTGTTAGTTCCTTCTTCTGTTTGAGAGACAATGTTTTATTTATTGTTGAGGAACGTAACAATGTTCATGTGATTAAATTAAATCACCCGACTGTTTGGATATGTCTGTTAGTAAATGTTTTATTTCTAAGAGATCATGAGTAAAAGAGAACCATTGACATTCTAGAATGAGTTGTCACTGTGTTCACCACAACCAACATGCTGCATCTCTGTTTAGGGGTCAGTGCTCTAAAATGAGTCTCTCTGGGGAGAGAGAGGAGGGGGGCCCTGCCTCTAAAATGCGTCTCTCTGGGGAACATGACACCAAAGCTAAGAGGTGAGATGACAATTTTATGAAGAATTTATAAATTTTATTTACAAAATAAATAGCTATTTTAAGATGAATGCACTTATAATAATAATATAATATGCCATTTAGCAGACGCTTTTATCCAAAGCGACTTACAGTCATGTGCGCATACATTTTTTAAAACTTATAGTAAGTTTTTACACTTACTGTAAATCACTCTGGATTAGAGCATCTGCTAAATCAGGAGTTCTCAATCCGGGGTCAGTGGAGGTACTGCAGGGGTTCTGCAGCACCCTGACTGGACTCGTTGCAATGGAAGACATTTGATAGAATTTTAATACGACACAACCACTTTGCCTACTCTTCATTATTGCCTAATATAATGGAATGCATATTTCTTTAACCAATTCTGATGGTTGTTACAAGCGGAATTTTGACAATATTACCCTTATACCAACACACTCTTCCCACCCGTTTAACAACTCTAAATAGCTTTGACATCGTAGGCATCAAGTCCCTTGCCAATAATGTTGCCTACAACTTTGCATACAATGTTCATTTTCATCGAACACATATTTCGCCCTAGATGCCTTCAATTGCCCAATTTATAGCCATGGCCAATTTAGGATTATTTTTTAACAACGTGATGTTCCGCTCCAAAGGGATAACTTGAAAAAACATGATGTAGGTAATTAAATAATCAAATGAAAAACGTGTTTATTATACACTTAGAAAATAAGGTTCCTTATAGAACCAGAAATGCTTCTATCACTTCCTTAATATATGGAACCACTAAAAGTTAGATATATTTTTGGGTTCAGTGAAGAAGAACCTCTAGAGCTCTGATCAACGAAAGGTGATTGTTTTGAGGATGTGAACCCAGCAGCCCTCCAGTGGTCAGATCAAGCCCGCCCGTTTTTTCCAGCGCCCGGCCCGGGATTCGAACCAGTCACCTTTCTGCCATAGGTCCAACTCCTGCCACAGCTCCAACTCCTTAGCCGCTGGGCGAAATCCTGAGTTACTCTTCAGAAATAATCATGAGTTAATATGCCAAAATGAAGACAACATGCTATGCAGACATTAATGGTATCACTTATACATAATTATTATACAGAAATCATTGCCAAAAGCACAAGACATATGGTTGCATGTAGGTCTATATTATTTATGGATTGATCATATAGAAATATACAAATATTATTTTTAACTCCTGCAATTACATGTGGCGCAGGAACCACTGACTCGCTGCATTATTATATAGTATTATCAAGACACCTGCTGGTACCTCTTAACTGGTTAGGACAGCTCATGAGGTGTCCTAAATATCTGCCGACTAGGTGGGACTAGAGGCTTCATGCATAGCTTTAATTTATACCCATGAGTGTAAAATGTCTTTATTCTCAGCACTTATACCACCAATGTTCTACTCTGAGACACTTTGTGGATATGGGCCCAGATCTCAAAATATTGTTATAAAAAACGTTGAATGTTTGTTTTACATATAAAAATAAATAAATGAATATTACTAATGTAGGCCAGTGTAAAGACTGGGTTATGTATGCACTCACTAACTGTAAGTCGCTCTGGATAAGAGCGTCTGCTAAGTGATTAAAATGTAAATGTATTGTGTTGCTCTGCTCATGTCCGCGTTCTGGAACTGTCCGCGTCCACGTCCAGAACTGTCCGCGTCCACGTACAGAACTGTCCACGTCCACGTCCAGAACTGTCCGCGTCCACGTACGGTTTGGCGCCAAGCATATTGTCCAGTTACGCGCTGAGTGGACTGAGGTGATGTTGGGGAACAACGACAGAGTTCGTTACAGTGTTGAGACGCCGAAGTTTATTGTTCAATTAGCTTTTTTGCGTAATGGTCAGTGACAGTATGAGTGTAGCCAGATCCTTTTCACTCGTAGCCAGATCCTTTTCACTCGCTATCCTTGTTTCATCTTGTGGTTCACCGGATTCGTCATCATCCTCGAGGGACAGACGAACGACCTGCTAGCTAGCCAAGCTAGTCGGTACAGCTAGCTAAACTAGCTACCACTACATCATCACCGGCTGCCTGCTTTTCTTGTGGACTGATGGAGCTCCCGGGTTGTTTCTTCCACCTGTTAAATACGGTGGAGGGCTTCTCCCTCTCTCGTTGACGGATGCTGGCTTCCTACCATCCCTCTGTCCGGTTCTCCTCTTCACTAGATGGACGGTAACTTTAGTGTTTAACCCCTCTGTGTCCAAGGACTGAACTTTTTGAATATTATTTTCGGGGCGCCTCAAGTTACATTTTTCACAAAGTTTATTTCTGATAAAATTAGTTCATTGCATCCGCCATGGAGCCCAGTTTCATAATATTACCTTCTGTCCCTGGTTATGAAGTAATCGCGAAACAACAGGCCTTATGTTTGGGCATTTTTTTCCCTGCCAGCTCCTATTAGTTCTACTGTAGGTTTACCTCAGGTAACTTATTATTAACAAGGTTACGGCTACTTGGTGAGCGTTAACCCTGTAGGTTTACCTCAGGTAACTTATTATTAACAAGGTTACGGCTACTTGGTGAGCGTTAACCCTGTAGGTTTACCTCAGGTAACTTATTATTAACAAGGTTATGGCTACTTGGTGAGCGTTAACCCTGTAGGTTTACCTCAGGTAACTTATTATTAGCAAGGTTACGGCTACTTGGTGAGCGTTAACCCTGTAGGTTTACCTCAGGTAACTTATTATTAACAAGGTTACGGCTACTTGGTGAGCGTTAACCCTGTAGGTTTACCTCAGGTAATTTATTATTAACAAGGTTACGGCTACTTGGTGAGCGTTAACCCTGTAGGTTTACCTCAGGTAACTTGGTGACACCTCACTGTTCACCTGAATACACGTTGTGGTTATCCACTGTCTGCAACACGATGGCTGGCGTGTAGCCATCAAACGTTAAACAGTTTCTAGTCATGGTTAACCATATGTTTTAAGAAAAAAGCGACTCGCCTTCAGAACGTTCTATTCCCAGCCCATTGTTCTGCGTCACAATGCCAGCTTCACTATTGTTATCAATGAGACCTGCCTGCGTTAACCCTGTAGGTTTACCTCCAGGTAACTTATTATTAACAAGGTTACGGCTACTTTGGTGAGCGTTAACCCTGTAGGTTTACCTCAGGTAACTGATTATTAACAAGGTTACAGCTACTTGGTGAGCGTTAACCCTGTAGGTTTACCTCAGGTAACTTATTATTACCAAGGTTACGGCTACTTGGTGAGCGTTAACCCTGTAGGTTTACCTCAGGTAACTTATTATTAACAAGGTTACGGCTACTTGGTGAGCGTTAACCCTGTAGGTTTACCTCAGGTAACTTATTATTAACAAGGTTATGGCTACTTGGTGAGCGTTAACCCTGTAGGTTTACCTCAGGTAACTTATTATTAGCAAGGTTACGGCTACTTGGTGAGCGTTAACCCTGTAGGTTTACCTCAGGTAACTTATTATTAACAAGGTTACGGCTACTTGGTGAGCGTTAACCCTGTAGGTTTACCTCAGGTAATTTATTATTAACAAGGTTACGGCTACTTGGTGAGCGTTAACCCTGTAGGTTTACCTCAGGTAACTTGGTGAGCGACCTCACTGTTCACCTGAATACACGTTGTGGTTATCCACTGTCTGCAACACGATGGCTGGCGTGTAGCCATCAAACGTTAAACAGTTTCTAGTCATGGTTAACCATATATGTTTTAAGAAAAAAGCGACTCGCCTTCAGAACGTTCTATTCCCAGCCCATTGTTCTGCGTCACAATGCCAGCTTCACTATTGTTATCAATGAGACCTGCCTGCGTTAACCCTGTAGGTTTACCTCAGGTAACTTATTATTAACAAGGTTACGGCTACTTGGTGAGCGTTAACCCTGTAGGTTTACCTCAGGTAACTGATTATTAACAAGGTTACAGCTACTTGGTGAGCGTTAACCCTGTAGGTTTACCTCAGGTAACTTATTATTACCAAGGTTACGGCTACTTGGTGAGCGTTAACCCTGTAGGTTTACCTCAGGTAACTTATTATTAACAAGGTTACGGCTACTCGGTGAGCGTTAACCCTGTAGGTTTACCTCAGGTAACTTATTATTAACAAGGTTATGGCTACTTGGTGAGCGTTAACCCTGTAGGTTTACCTCAGGTAACTTATTATTACCAAGGTTACGGCTACTTGGTGAGCGCGCTCAATGTTAACCTGAGTACATGTTGTGGTGAAACATAGTCTAAAAGGTGTTGTCTGGCGCAAAGCCATCAAACGTTAAACATTTTCTGGTCATGGTTAAACATATTTGTTTTAAGAAAAAAGTGTACAATCTAAACAAAACGCATGCCCCTGTCTTTTTTTTCAAGATGTGGCCGATTTTAAACAGCCAGAATACATTTTTTTATTAAGAAATAACAATTTTTCTGATGACTTGTTTTTTCTAAATGGCTGCTGGGTAATTTGATATGCATCGAAATCTTCGTTCATAGGCATCAAATTGAGCGAATGCTGCGCAGGTTCACTGAGTTGCAAACCAAATCGGTATAATGGGGTGATTGTTGTCTAATCGGGTGGTCTAGCTAATGGATTTGTAGATCTGACGCAGTTGCTACCTCAGATTATGAGCCTAGCAAGTGTCATATAGCTCAGTTGGTACAGCATGGCGCTTGCAACGCCAGGGTTGTGGGTTCGTTTCCCACGGGGGGCCAGTATGAAAATGTATGCACTCACTAACTGTAAGTCGCTCTGGATAAGAGCGTCTGCTAAATATGTAAAATGTAAATGTAAAAAATGTAATGAATGAGTTATGTAGTACCCACAGATGGCCAAAGGGAGGCGCAAGAGTGCTATAAACCCATACAGTTTTTTGCCATAAAAACCCTAAACCTAACAATCAATCAAATGTATTTATAAAGTCCTTTTTACACCAGCAGATGTCACAAAGTGCTATACAGAAACTCTTACCCTACTTATAACCTATTTTAGCCGTAACCCCTAATTCTAGGGTAGGGTAGCCTAGAACACTTTTAGAAACTATTTTAGTAATAATATTATCTTAATAAATACAATTATAGTATTAAATAGTGTTTTAATTATTTTGTTGTTATTTTATTATGTGTATAATAGCAAGACAGAACACTTGATAAATAAGACACATTTGTTTTATTTTTCAAATGTGGTTTGAATTGGGTGACCTAGTAACCTCTGTGTGAAAGTCCAGCAATTGGCGTGGGGCAGGTTTGAGACTGATCTAAAACACTTTATTTCTCAGCTGCCTCACCAACGTCTGTACGTGAATTAATAACTTTTAATAGCTAAATATTTCCAATAGATGGCAGCATAAGACCACGAAGCATCAGTTATAGGCTACAAGCAGCAATATGATTTACATAAAATAGCATGCAACCAAATACTATGTGTCCCATGATTTTCTAAAATGGTCACTCATTACTTTAGTTATCTATATATCTCATATTAGGCCTGTGTTGCTTTTGGAAGAGCAATTAAATAGTGACTATAGCAGGTGTTGAACCCCTGGTAAATAATCACTAGTCAGATGCTCCAACCTCAACCCTAGTATACATGCATTTTTAAATATCTAATATTGCGATTAAACAACCTCGGAATAGATAAGACAAGAGTGCGTCTTCCAACCCACCAATAAATTACATCATGCAACCCTCCCGGTTAGCAAATGTACCTCAACATGCCCCTCGCTTGTGCTAGAAGGCAGAGTGCTCGCTGCTGGTTGATGAATCTGACAATGAATGTACTAGGAAAATACGTTTTTCTCGACCAGAGGTGACTAAATTAATGTTCAGGCTTATTGATAATCATTATAGTAATGAAGTATGATTTCAAAACATGAGTATAAAAACAGGTAATAATAAACATGAATCATCATTATATTATTTCACAGTAATCTGTTAAATGCTTTTTCAGTCGTTCCTCTTGCGTTAGCAGTGTGGAAAGGGACAGTAAAAAGCGTGTGCAGGAGTTTTCCTGTGAGGGGGAGTGGTGGTGTATCCAGGGAGAAAACTAAACTAACCTTCTGAAATGTCATTCATGGTCTTATGCTGCCATCTATTGGAATTATTTAGTAACTGCAGTAGTACTGAATAAAGTATATCCTTACTAAAGTAGTAATTACTCAGAATTGCAAAATATGACTTTCTAGTTCATTTTAACAATAACAACCATAAAATAACCATTTATAGTATAACAAACAATGAAACTGACATAAACCAAAAGCACCATACATTTAGTTAATTATAAAAAATGAATAAAAAATTGTTTATTTAGATGGGTGACATTATCTGCCAAAGTAACACCTCGATCAAGCGTTTTTGTGTGCAAAAAAAAACATGATTATTTGTCTCTGAAATGAAACCATCAAGTGATAGATTTTAAACAAATACATGTCTGTCATTGAACAACCCCATGCCATGACTAGATGGTGAAAAAACACACCAATCTCTTTCATAATTTCTTTAAACAATAAAGCTAATTTACCAACATTTCTGAAAATGGATATATAGCGTTTTGGAATGAAACTCTTCTTATGTTTCCCCATCTGAGCTCAGAGTAGATGAGAGACGTAATGTTTGTCTCTGTTGTGTTGAAGTCCAATCAAGCAGGAGAGACCAGCCTCCCCTGTACCCAGCTGTGTGTCCATGAAGAGTGACCGGTCTATGGATCAACCTATAGTGTTTAGAGAGGGAGACTTTTCTAGTGAACAAAGGTAAGAAGAACTCATGGGTCATGGTCAGTGAGTTAAACAACACTGTCTCTAGTCATTTCTCCTCTCCCATTTTCCCATTTATTTTTGTTGTTTTCATAATCCATAGGCCAATCCTTTTTTCCATTTTCATAGTCCTAAAACAATATTAAACAAACACTACGTTCCCTCCCTCCCTGTGTGTATGTGTGTGTGTGTGTGTGTGTGTGTGTGTGTGTGTGTGTGTGTGTGTGTGTGTGTGTGTGTGTGTGTGTGTGTGTGTGTGTGTGTGTGTGTGTGTGTGTACTCCCTGGATGAGGAGATGTAATCTCATGTTTTGTCCCCAGAAACCAACAGGAGAGATCAGAGTCAGAGATTCTCAGTGGTCAGTCTTCCCAGAGTCATCAAACAGACCTGGCCTCCATATTCAGTGTATGTGGTCCTGTTATGTACATTTGTTTTTGTTTACCTCAAGTAAAGTTGATCTGTCAATCATTCATCCATGTGTTAATGAGAAAGCATTTAGTCTCTTGCTTAACTTATTTACTTGATTTATTTCAGTTGCTTGAAGAGAATATTATGACATTTGTGAAGAACGAGCTGAAGATGTTCAAGAGGATTCTTAGTCCAGAACTCCCAGAAGGCTTTGGAGTCAGAAGCAGGATAAGGAAGTGGTGGATGCTGAAGATGAGAAGCAGGAGAGCAGTGCCAGAGAGGGGCTCTGAAGATCACACTGCACGTCCTGAGGAAAATGAACCAGAAGGAGCTTGCTGACACACTGGAGAAAAGTAAGAGCTGTCTGCCTCATGTTGAATGCTGTTTTAGAACAAACATTTAAAAGCTGTAGCTAAAGTACAGCTAAAGTAGCTGTGTAACTCAATGATATTGTAGCAGCCTTAACACAACACCTAGTGACCTCATCAAGTAGCAGCAGGGATGTGTTGTGTTGTGTTGTGTTGTGTTGAGAGAGAGAGAGAGACAACGTTAATAATACCATCAATAATACCAATAATGATATAATCAGTCACACCAGTTTGTAATGCATTATGAAAACATTTACAGATTTATACACTCAGTTAAGGGAATAAATTATTATAATGTACAACTTTATAACACAGTCCAACAATACTGTAGGCATTAAAACAGATGTAATATTAATATCCTCTGTGTTATTTCTTCATTCAGATGAGCTTGCTGTGATTTGCCAACGTGAACTCAAATCTAATCTAAAGAAGAAGTTTCATTGTGTATTTGAAGGGATCGCTAAACAAGGAAACCCAACACTTCTCAATAAGATCTACACAGAGCTCTACATCACAGAGGGTGGAAGAGGAGAGGTCAATAATGAACATGAGCTGAGACAGATTGAGACAACAACCAGGAAACAAGCAAGACCAGAGACTGCAATCAAATGTAACGACATCTTCAAACCCTTAACTAGACAAGACAAACCTATCAGAACTGTGCTGACAAAGGGAGTCGCTGGCATTGGAAAAACAGTCTCTGTGCAGAAGTTCATTCTGGACTGGGCTGAAGGAAAAGCAAATCAGGATGTCCAATTTGTATTTTCATTCCCTTTTCGGGAGCTGAATTTGATGAAAAAGGACAAACACACTTTCATTGAACTTCTCAGTCACTTCTCAATGGAAACCAAAGAATCAAGAATCTCCAACTACGACAAGTACAAAGTTCTGTTCATCTTTGATGGTCTGGATGAGTCTGCCGACTGCCCCTAGACTTCCAGAAGAACAAGATCTGTTGTGACGTCACAAAGTCAACCTCAGTGGATGTTCTGCTGACAAATCTCATCAAGGGAAATCTGCTTCCCCTCTTCTCTCCTCTGGATAACTACCCGACCTGCAGCAGCCAATCAGATCCCTTCAGTGTGTGTTGACCAGGTGACAGAGGTACGAGGGGTTCAATGACCCACAGAAGGAGGAGTACTTCAGGAAGAGATTCAGTGATGAGGACCTGGCCAGCAGAATCATCTCACACATAAAGACATCAAGGAGCCTCCACATCATGTGCCACATTCCAGTCTTCTGTTGGATTTCTGCAACAGTCCTTGAACACATGTTGAGTACAGACAAGACAGAAGAGATGCCCAAGACTCTGACTGAGATGTACTCAAACCTTGTGGAGTTTCATACCAAACAGAAGAATGAAAAGTATCTTGGGAAAGAAGAGACAGGTCCACACTGGAATAAAGAGAGCATTCTGTCACTGGGAAAACTGGCTTTTCAACAGCTTGTTGACGGCAATCTGATTTTCTATGAAAAAGACCTGAAAAAGGCTGGCATTGATGTCAATGAAGCCACAGTGTACTCAGGATTGTGCACACAGCTCTTTAAAGAGGAATGTGGGCTGTACCAGGACAAGGTGTACTGCTTCGTGCATCTGAGCATTCAGGAGTTTCTGGCTGCTGTATATGTGTTCCTCTCATTCATCAACAACAATGAGAATCTAATGGCCAAACCTCAATCAACGTCCAGCAACTTTTTTGCGCTTTTCAGAGACAAGCCTGAAGTTACTTTCTACAAGAGTGCTGTGGATAAAGCCTTACAAAGTGAGACAGGAAACATGGACCTTTTCCTCCGCTTCCTTCTGGGCCTCTCACTGGAGTCCAATCAGAAGCACTTACGAGGTCTACTGACAAAGACAAGAAGCAGCTCACAGAGCCATGAAGAAACAGTCAAGTACATCAAGGAGAAGATCAGGGAGAATCCCTCTCCAGAGAGGTGCATCAATCTGTTCCACTGTCTGAATGAACTGAATGACCATTCTCTAGTGGAGGAGATCCAAAGCTACCTGAGATCAGGAAGTCTCTCAGAAGAAGAACTGTCACCTGCTCAGTGGTCAGCTCTGGTCTTTGTGTTGCTGACTTCAGAAAAGGAGCTGGATGTGTTTGACCTGAATAAATACTCCAGATCAGAGGAAGGTCTTCTGAGGCTGCTGCCAGTGGTCAAAGCCTCCAGAGCTGCTCTGTGAGTACATAAAATGACATTTAAGTACTAATCATCAGGAAGAAATATTCAGTTTAGAGAAATATATGTATTATAATATGTATATAATGTATAATATTAAATTGAAAAACTTACTGAATCAGTGCATTGGTGTTCACATTAGTATAACAATATGACCATACAATTCTAGTTGACAGAAGATTAATCTATATGTTGTTTAAGAGAATAAACCAAATGCATCTGCCATTGTCCTTCTACACTACTGGTGTTAAATTAACAGTGTGTTTGTGAAATCATGATGATGTCTTTGCAGGCTCTCATTCTGTGGACTCACAGAGAAAGGCTGTGCTTCTCTGGTCTCAGCTCTGAAGTCAAACCCCTCACACCTGAGAGAGCTGGATCTGAGTAACAATGACCTGAAGGATTCAGGAGTGAAGCTGCTCTCTGCTGGACTGGGGAATCCCCACTGTAAACTGGAGACTCTAAGGTCAGTATTCCTGTATCACTCAATGAACACACACACACAGGACACACACACACACACACACACTGGACACACACACACACACACACACACACACACACACACTGGACACACACACACACACTGGACACACACACATACACACACATTCTGGACAGACACACACACACACTGGAGACACACAC
Organism: Coregonus clupeaformis; assembly: GCF_020615455.1. Lineage (NCBI taxonomy): Eukaryota > Metazoa > Chordata > Actinopteri > Salmoniformes > Salmonidae > Coregonus > Coregonus clupeaformis. Next base: position 699,960 of record NW_025533474.1, read on the forward strand.
ACACACACACACACACAAGGATTAATTTAGTAGTGTTTAGAAACATGTTATCTACTGTTAATAATGATACATTAATTCATTTATATATACAGTATCTGTCAAAAGTTTGGACACATTTACTCATTCAAGGGTTTTTCTTTATTTTTACAATTTTTACATTGTAAAATAATAGTGAAGACATTAAAACTATGAAATAACACATGAAATCATGTAGTAACCAAAAAAGTGTTAAACAAATGAAAATATATTTTATATTTGACATTTTTCAAATAGCCACCTTTTGTCTTGATGACAGCTTTGCACACTCTTGGCATTCTCTCAACCAGCTTCATGAGGTAGTCACCTGGAATGCATTTCAATTAACAGATGTGCCTTCTTAAAAGTTAATTCGTGGAACTTAATGCATTGAGTTGTGTTGTGACAAGGTAGGGGGGTATACAGAAGATAGCCCTATTTGGTAAAAGACCATGTCGATATTATGGCAAGAACAGCTCAAATAAGCAAAGAGAAACGACAGTCCATCATTACTTTAAGACATGACGGTCAGTCAATACGGAACATTTCAACAACTTTGAAAGTTGCAGTCGCAAAAAACATCAAGCGCTATGATGAAACTGTCTCTCATGAGGACCGCCACAGGAATTGAAGACCCAAAGTTACCTCTGCTGCAGAGGATAAGTTCATTAGAGTTACCAGCCTCAGAAATTGCAGCCCAAATAAATGCATCACAGAGTTCAAGTCGCAGACACATCTCAACATCAGCTGTTCAGAGGAGACTGTGTGAATCAGGCCTTCATGGTCGAATTGCTGCAAAGAAACCACTACTAAAGGACACCAATAAGAAGAAGAGACTTGCTTTGGCCAAGAAACATGAGCAATGGACATTACACAGGTGGACATTTGTCCTTTGGTCTGGAGTCAAAATTGAAGATTTTTGGTTCCAACCGCCGTGTCTTTGTGAGAAGCGGTGTGGGTGAAAGCTGTCATCAAGGCAAAGGGTGGCTATTTGAAGAATAGAATGAATCTCAAATATAAAATATATTTTGATTAATTTAACACTTTTTTGGTTACTACATGATTCCATATGTGTTATTTCATAGTTTTGATGTCTTCACTATTATTCTACAATGTAAAAAATAGTTTTTAAAAAACTAAACAAAAACTTGAATGAGTTGGTGTGTTCAAACTTTTGACTGGTACTGTATATGAATATATATGGCAGGTTTCAGGACACTGATGTATCTGAAAATGTTGAAAGAATATACTGGACCTGAGCTACAATCACCCAGGAGACTCAGGAGTCAGACTGCTCTCTGCTGGACTGGAGGATCCACACTGCAGACTGGAGAAACTCAAGTATGTAGAGGGTTTATGTCAATGTTCATATCAGACATGTTGGAGTTATCAGGCTAGTTAAGACAAACATTCTGACCACCACTTGGACTAAGTTATATAAAGACTGTGTGTGTGTGTGTGTGTGTGTGTGTGTGTGTGTGTGTGTGTGTGTGTGTGTGTGTGGACATACACACACTGGACACACACACACACTGGACACACATACACACTGGACACACACACACACAAAGGACGCACACACACACACACACACACTGGACACACACACACTCACACTGGACACACACACACACACACACACACACACTAGACACACACACACACTGGACAAACACACACACACTAGACAAACAAACACACACTGGACACACACACACACTAGACATACACACACACACTGGACACACACAACCAATGGACACACACACACACTGGACACACACACACACACACACACTGGACACACACAAACACAAACACACACTGGACACACACACAAACACACACACACTGGACACACACAAACACACAGACTTACTCACACTGGACACACACACACACACACTAGACACACACAAACACACACACACACTGGACACACACACACACACAAGGATTAATTTAGTAGTGTTTAGAAACATGTTATCTACTGTTAATAATGATACATTAATTCATGTATATACAGTACCAGTCAAAAGTTTGGACACACCTACTCATTCAAGGGTTTGTCTTAATTTTTACTATTTTTTCCATTGTAGAATAATAGTGAAGACATTAAAACTATGAAATAACACATATGGAATAATGTAGTAACCAAAAAAGTGTTAAACAAATGAAAATATATTTGAAATTCTTCAAATAGCCACCCTTTGCCTTGATGACAGCTTTGCACACTCTTGATATTCTCTCAACCAGCTTCACCTGGAATGCTTTTCCAACAGTCTTGAAGGAGTTCCCACATATGCTGAGCACTTGTTGGCTGCTTTTCCTTCACTCTGCCGTCCAACTCATCCCAAACCATCTCAATTGGGTTGAGGTCAGGTGGTTATGGAGGCCAGGTCATCTGATGCGGCACTCAATCCCTCTCCTTATTGGTCAAATAGCCCTTACACAGCCTGGAAGTGTGTTGGGTCATTGTCCTGTTGAAAAACAAATGATAGTCCCACTAAGCCCAAACCAGATGGGATGGCGTATCGCTGCAGAATGCTGTGGTAGCCATGCTGGTTAAGTGTGCCTTGAATTCTAAATAAATCACAAACAGTGTCACCAGCAAAGCACCCCCACACCATAACACCTCCTCCTCCATGCTTTACGGTGGGAACTACACATGCCGAGATCATCCATTCACCCACACCGCTTCTCACAAAGACACGGCGGTTGGAACCAAAAATCTCAAATTTGGACTCCAGGCCAAAGGACAAATGTCCACAGGTCTAATGTCCATTGCTCGTGATTCTTGGCCCAAGCAAGTCTCTTCTTATTATTGGTGTCCTTTAGTAGTGGTTTCTTTGCAGCAATTCAACCATGAAGGCCTGATTCACACAGTCCCCTCTGAACAGTTGATGTAGAGATGTGTCTGTGACTTGAACTCTGTGAAGAATTTATTTGGGCTGCAATTTCTGAGGCTGGTAACTCTGATGAACTTATCCTCTGCAGCAGAGGTAACTTTGGGTCTTCCATTCCTGTGGCGGTCCTCATGAGAGCCAGTTTCATCATAGTGCTTGATATTTTTTGCGACTGCACTTTAAGAAACTTTAAAAGTTCTTGAAATGTTCCTTATTGAATGACCATCATGTCTTAAAGTAATGATGGACTGTCGTTTCTCTTTGCTTATTTGAGCTGTTCTTGCCATAATATGGACTTGGTCTTTTACCAAATAGGGCTATCTTCTGTATACCACCCCTACCTTGTCACAACACAACTGATTGGCTCAAACACATTAAGAAGGAAAGAAATTCCACAAATTAACTTTTAAGAAGGCACTACCTCATGAGTGTGACTACCTCATGAAGCTGGTTGAGAGAATGCCAAGAGTGTGCAAAGATGTTATCAAGGCAAAGGGTGGCTATTTGAAGAATCTCAAATCTCAAATATATTTTGATTTGTTTAACACTTTTTTGGTTACTACATGATTCCATATGTGTTATTTCATAGTTTTGATGTCTTCACTGTTATTCTACAATGTAAAAAATAGTTTTAAAACAACAAAACAAAAACTTGAATGAGTAGGTGTGTTCAAACTTTTGACTGGTAGTAGTGTGTATATACATATATGAATAGATATGGCGGGTTTCAGGACACTGATATATCTGAATATGTTGTAAAAATATACTGCCACAATTTTCACCACCAAAGAATAGCAGTGTGGTTTTAATATGATTTGACTCTTTGCAGGCTGTCAGGCTGTCTAGTTACAGAGGAAGGCTGTGCTTCTCTGGTCTCAGCTCTGAAGTCAAACCCTCACACCTGAGAGAGCTGGATCTGAGTAACAATGACCTGAAGGATTCAGGAGTGAAGCTGCTCTCTGCTGGACTGGGGAATCCCCACTGTAAACTGGAGACTCTGAGGTCAGTATTCCTGTAGTTGGTCAACAAGTGATAACTGTTCACCAGATCCACATGTGTTTACCAGGCACACATAGTCCACACCATATGTGTTTGGACAGTGAAGCTTACAGTTTTACATTTGGTGCTATGCTCCAGCATTTTGGATTTTAACATGTTTCATATGAGGTGACAGTACAGAATGTCACCTTTTATTTGAGGGTATTTTCATACATATCTGTGTTACTGTTTGGAAATGAAAGCACTTTATGTATCTAGTTCTTCCATTTGAAAAAGTCTTAATAATTTGGACATATTCACTTATATTGTATTAAAATAGTCATAAGTTTAGTATTTGGTCCCATATTCCTTACCTGCAGTGATTACATCAAGCTTGTGATTCTACAAACTTGTTGAATACATTTGCAGTTTGTTTTGGTTGTGTTTTAGATTATGTTTTTCCCAATAGAAACTGAATGGTGAATAATGTCCTGTCATTTTGGAGTCAATTCACTTGTATTGTCAGTAAGAATAGAAGATCTTTCTGAACACTTCTACATTCATGTGGATGCTACCATGATTATGAATAATCATGAATGAATGGTGAATGATGATGAATGAGAAAGTTACAGAGGAACAAGGCTCATACCCCCTCTGTTATTGGTAATGGTGAGAGGTTAGCATGTTTTGTTGTAGCCTCTGTAACTTTCTCACTCATTATTATTCATGATTCATTCATGATCTTTCTTAATCATGGCATCATCAGGATTCAATTAGTAGTGTTTAGAAACATGTTATCTACTCACTTAGACAGAAAATTACTCCAGTCATCATCCACCATTCAGTTACTATTGGACAAAACATAACCCAAAACACAACCAAGACAAACTGCAAATGCAACCAACGAGTTTGGGACCAAATACTAAACTTTTGACTACTTTAACACACTGTAAGTGAATTGGTCAGAATACTTATGACTTCTTCAAATGGGGGACTAGATACATAAAGTGCTTTCATTTCTAAACGGTGAAACAGATATGTATTAAAATACCCTCAAATAAAAGGTGACATTATATACTGTCACCTCATATGAAACATTTGATCTCAAATCCAAAATGCTGCAGTATAGAGCCACATTTAAAATTTTATCTTTGTCAAAATAGATATGGTGTGGACTGTATACTCAATACAATCTAAATCTGATACCTTACTGTCTGTCTTTTGACTGATACTGCTTTTTAAACTGCTCTGGTCAGTCTACTCATATATTTGTAATATAAATGTTTCTCTCTACACACAATATTATGATCATTTCTAATAATGATACATTCATGTATGAATAGATAGGGCAGGTTTCAGGACACTGATATATCTGAATATGTTGAAAAAATATACTGCCACTATTTTCACCACCAAAGAATAGCAGTGTGGTTTTAATATGATTTGACTCTTTGCAGGCTGTCAGGCTGTCTAGTCACAGAGGAAGGCTGTGCTTCTCTGGTCTCAGCTCTGAAGTCAAACCCCTCACACCTGAGAGAGCTGGACCTGAGCTACAATCACCCAGGAGACTCAGGAGTCAGACTGCTCTCTGCTGGACTGGAGGATCCACACTGCAGACTGGAGGAACTCAAGTATGTAGAGGGTTTATGTCAATGTTCATATCAGACATGTTGGAGTTATCAGGCTAGTTAAGACAAACATTCTGACCACCACTTGGACAAAGTTATATAAAGAATGTGTGTGTGTGTGTGTGTGTGTGTGTGTGTTAGTGTGTGTGTGTGTGTGTCCTGTGTGTGGGGGTCCAGTGTGTGTGTGTGTGTGTGTGTGTGTGTGTCCAGTGTGTGTGTGTCCAGTATGTGTGTGATTATCCAGTGTGTGTGTGTGTCCTGTGTGTGTGAGTAGTGTGTGTGTGTGTGTGTGTGTGTGTGTGTAGTGTGTGTGTGTGTGTGTGTGTGTGTGTGTGTGTGTGTGTGTGTGTTGTGTGTGTGTGTGTGTGTGTGTGTGTGATCAGTGTGAGTGTGTGTCCAGTATTCAATATGGTGTTCAATATTAGTACACACACTGGACAAACACACACACACTGGACACATACACACACCTACTGGACACACTCACACTGGACACACACACCTACACACACACACAGGACACACACACACTGGACACACACACACACACATACACTGGACACACACACACACACACTGGACACACACATACACAATGGACTCACACACACACATTGGACACACACACACACCCAAAAAGGAAACAGACACACAAATACACACACACACAGACAGTGGACACACACACACACACACTGGACACACAAACACACACACACACACACACACACTGGACCCACACACACACACACTGGACACACACACACAGACACACTCACACACACTGGACACACGAACACACACACTGGACACACACACACACACTGGACACACACACTCACTCACTCACTCACTCACTCACTCACACTGGGGACACACACACACACACTGGACACACACACACACACCCACTGTACACACACACTGGACACATACACACAAAGGACACACACTCACACACACACACTGTCCCCCCACACACACACAAAGGAATCACACACACACACAAACACACAAACACTGTACACACACACACTGGACACACACACAAACACACACACAAAGTTATATGCTGACTGTGTGTGTGTGTGTGTGTGTGTGTGTGTGTGTGTGTGTGTGTGTGTGTGTGTGTGTGTGTGTGTGTGTGTGTGTGTGTGTGTGTGTGTCCAGTGTGTGTGTGTGTGTGTGTGTGTGAGTTCAAATGTATCCCTCAATGACTGTCTGTTCTTCTGCTTACCGCTACAGTGTGGAACATGGTGGAGAGAACACAATGAAACCTGGACTTAGAAAATGTGAGTGTTGACTGCTGTGAAGAATATGACTAAGAATAAGTCTTCATTCAAGTGAAGTCAAAGTCAAAGACCACCATCATTACTTACTTGGTCATATTAAATATCAGCTGTAGTTCTACAGAAGCACAAATCAGGGACACCAAAGTTTACAAAGAGTTGCTTTGACAATGTGTGTGTCTGTGTATGTGTGTGTGGCGTGTTCGTGTTACGTTAGAAATGTGTGTGTGTGTTCAGGATATATTTGTGTGTGTGTGTGTGAAGTGTGGTGAGTGTGTGTGTGTGTGTGTGTGTGTGTGTGTGTGTGTGTGTGTAATTAATGGGAATAAGTGTGTTTTATATTACCATACAGTATAACATATGATCATTGAACAAATCTCAAGTTACCTTAACTTCTCCTTTTGATACCTAGAAACATCTACATTAAATGAATTAGTGAAAAGTGAGTTAACATTCTAATGTGAATGATGATGATTTCTAATATTGTGTCTGGTTTCATCCATCAGATGTCTGTGATCTCACACTGGACCTAAACACAGTAAACAGACGCCTCTCTCTGTCTGAGGAGAACAGAAAGGTGACATGTAGGAGAGACGACCATCCGTATCCTGATCACCCAGAGAGATTTCAGGGCTATGGACAGGTGCTGTGTAGAGAGGGTCTGACTGGGCGCTGTTACTGGGAGGTAGAGTGGAGTGGGAGAGGGGCTGTTATAGGAGTGGCATATAAAGGAATCAGCAGGAGAGGATGGGGTTATGACTGTAGGATTGGATGTAATGACAAGTCCTGGAGTCTGTTCTGCTCTGACTACAGTTACTCTGCCAGGCACAATAATAAGTCCACTACCATAGACGTCCCCTCCTCCAGCTCCCACAGAGTAGGAGTGTATCTGGACTGGCCAGCCGGCACTCTGTCCTTCTACAGAGTCTCCTCTGACACACTGACCCACCTGAACACATTCCACTCCACATTCACTGGGCCCCTCTATCCAGGGTTTAGTGTTCATGATGTTGACTCCTCAGTGTCCCTGTAAATAATAACCATGGTAACACTGACACACACACACACACACACACACTGGACACTGTACACACACACACTAGACACACATACACTGGACACACACACACACATACACTGGACACACACACTGGACACACAAACACACTTGATACACACACACTGTACACACACACACACACACACACACACACACACACACTGAACACACACACACACACACACACACACACACATGACAAACAAACACTGGACACACACACACACACTAGACACATACACACACACACACTGGACACACACACCCACACACTGGACACTGGACACACACACACACTGGACACACACACACACTGGACACACACACTGATCAAACACACACTGGACACACACACACTGGACACACACACACTGGACACACACACACACACACACACACACACACAGAGGACACACACACACTGGACACACACACACACACACTGGACAACCACACACACACACACACTGGACACACACACACACACACACACTGGACACACACACACTCACACACACTGGACACACACACACACACACAGGAAACACACACAGGACACACACACACACTGGACACACACACACACACACACACTGGACACACACACACACTGGACACACACACACACTGAACAAACACACTGGACAAACACACCCACACACTGGACACTGGACACACACACACACTGGACACACACACACACATACTGAACACACACAAACACACTGGACACACACACACACACACAGGAAACACACACAGGACACACACACACACACTGGACACACACACACACACACACACTGACACACACACACACACACACTGGACACACACACACACTGTACACACACACACACACACACACTCACACACACTGAACAAACACACTGAACACACACACACACACACACACACACACACACCGGACAAACAAACACAGGACACACACACACACACTGGACACACACACACACACACTGGACATACACACACACAGGACACACACACACACTGGACACACACACACACACACTGGACACACACAAACACACACACACACACACACTGGACACACACACTGGACACACACACACACACTGGACACACACACTCACACTGGACCCACACACATACACACTGGACACACACACACTGGACACACACAAACACACACACACACACAGGACACACACACACACACACACACACACACACACACACACACACACTGGACACACACACACACCTGACACACACACACACACAGGACACACACACACACACACACACACACACACTCACACACACTGGACACACACACTCACACACACTGGACACAGAGACACTGGACACACACACACTGGACACACACAAACACACACACACAGTGGACGCACACACTGGACACACACACATACGCTGGACAAACACACTGGACACACACACACACACACACTCACACTGGACACACACACACATACACACAGGACACACACACCTGACACACACACACACACAGGACACACACACTGGACACACACACACACACTGGACACACACACACACACACTGGACACACACACACATACACACTGGACACACACACCTGACACACACACTGGACACACACACACACACACTGAACACACACACACACACACTGGACACACACACACACACTGGACATGCATCCACACACACACACTGGACACACACACACATACACACACACTGGATTCACACACACACACACACACTGGACACACACATCCATACACATTGGACACACACACACTGAACACACACACACACTGGACACACACACACACTGGACAAACACACACAGGACTCACACACACACACACACACACACTGGACACACACACACACTGGAAACACACACACTCACACACTGAACACACACACACACACACTGACACTGAACACACACACATACTGGACACACACACATTGAACACACACACACACACAGGACACACACACACACACACTGGACAAACACACACTGGACACACATACATACACTGGACACACACACACACACTGGACACACACACTGAACACAACCAGCCCTGCCATTTCTACCTGTCCTGATCTAGTGTTTCACCCCTGACCTCCTCACACCGTCTCACTGTCCATGTCTGCTTTTAGCTCCCACCTCTACTTCACTGTGTTATAATGGACCTTATGCTTGTTATGTCACCTCTGTAACCAGTTATCAAACATACTGACCTTTCTGACCCTATCCCATGGCCCTACTTTCTACAACTGAACATTTACATTCCTCTATGAGTTTTGTTTAGTGTCCATTTACTTATTTATGTATTTGTTGTATATTGAGGTTGTGCTGCAGAGCATCATGGGGGTTTGTATGTATTGAGATGATCACGTTCCAGATAAATGGTTGAACTGATTCCTGTCTCCTGTCTCATCATTATTGAATTGTTATACAGACGTGGTTATAAAACCCCACGAGACATAACAAAAGATTGGCGATGAGTAAGTCTGAATCTACAGGATCTATTATGTCTGGAAGAAGTGGGTTTTTACAACTGTTTAAAACTGTTATTTTCTGTGGTACAGAATAGGCTAATGTTAGCACAGTGTATTGATAGCAGAGGCAAGTGCATAGTCTAGCTAGCTAAGAAAGAGAGTTAACCAGTGGTGTAAAGTACTTAAGTAAAAATACTTTAAAGTACTACTTAAGTAGTTTTTTGGGGTATCTGTACTTGACTTTACTATTCATATTTTTGACTACTTTTACTTTCACTTCACTACATTCCTAATGAAAATAATGTACTTTTTACTCCATACATTTTCCCTGACACCCAAAAGTACTCGTTACATTTTGAATGCTTAGCAGGACAAAAAATGGTCCAATTCACACCCTTATCAAGAGAACCTCCCTACTGCCTCTGATCTGGCAGACTCACTAAACACAAATGCTTTGTTTGTAAATTGTCTGAGTGTTGGAGTGTGCCTCTGGCTGAACGTACATTTTAAAAACAAGAAAATCGTCTGGTTTGCTTTATGTAAGGAATTTGAAATTATTTATACTTGTACTTTTACTTTTGATACTTTAGTATATTTTAGCAATTACATTTACTTTTGATACTTAAGTATATTTAAAACCAAATACTTCTAGACTTTTACTCAAGTAGTATTTTACTGGGTGACTTTCACTTTTAGTTGAGTCATTTTCTATTAAGGGATCTTTACTTTTACTCAAGTATGACAATTGGGTACTTTTTCCACCACTGGAGTTAACATCGTCATGGACAGCAGAAAAGGACTGGAGACGGACATCGCATAACTTTGTCCAAGTGGTGGTCAGAATGTTTGTCTTAACTAGCCTGATAACTCCAACATGTCTGATATGAACATTGACATAAACCCTCTACATACTTGAGTTTCTCCAGTCTGCAGTGTGGATCCTCCAGTCCAGCAGAGAGCAGTCTGACTCCTGAGTCTCCTGGGTGATTGTAGCTCAGGTCCAGCTCTCTCAGGTGTGAGGGGTTTGACTTCAGAGATGAGATCAGAGAAGCACAGCCTTCCTCTGTGACTAGACAGCCTGAAAGCCTGCAAAGAGTCAAATCATATTAAAACCACACTGCTATTCTTTGGTGGTGAAAATAGTGGCAGTATATTTTTTCAACATTTTCAGTTAAATCAGTGTCCTGAAACCTGCTCTATCTATTCAGAAATGGATGTATCATTATTAGAAATGACAAATTATCAAAGTATTGCTTGTAGAGAGAAAAATGTATAGTCCAAATATTTGAGTAGACTGACCAGAGCAGTTTAAAAAGCAGTATCAGTCAAAAGACAGACAGTGAGGTATCAGATTTAGATTGTATTGAGTATACAGTCCACACCATATCTACAGTGCATTCAAAAAGTATTCAGACCCCTTGACTTTTTCCACATTTTGTTAAGTTACAGCCTTATTCTAAAATAGATTAAGTTAGTTATTTTCCCCCATCAATTTACACACAATACCCCATAATGACAAAGTGAAAGCAGGTTTTTAGACATGTTTGCAAATATATAGAAATACCTTATTTACAGAAGTTTTCAGACCCTTTGCTATGAGATTCGAAATTGAGCTCATGTGCATCCTGTTTCCGTTGATCATCCCTGAGATGTTTCTACAACTTGATTGGATTCCACCTGTGGTAAATTCAATTGATTGGACATGATTTGGAAAGGCACACACCTGTCTATATAAGGTCCCACATTTGACAGTGCATGTCAGAGCTAAAACCAAGCCATGAGGTCGAAGGAATTGTCCGTAGAGCTCCGAGACAGGATTGTGCCGAGGGGAAGGGTACCAAAAAATGTCTGCAGCATTGAAGGTCCCCAAGAACACAGTGGCCTCCATCATTCTTAAATGGAATAAGTTTGGAACCACCAAGATTCTTCCTAGAGCTTGCCCGCCCGGCCAAACTGGCCAACCGGGGAGAAGGGGCTTGGTTAGGGAGGTGACCAAGAACCCGATGGTCACTCTGACAGAGCTCCAGAGTTCCTCTGTGGAGATGGGAGAACCTTCCAGAAGGACATCTCTGCAGCACTCCACCAATCAGGTCTTTATGGTAGAGTGGCCAGACGGAAGCCACTCCTCAGTAAAAGGCACATGACAGCCCGCTTGGAGTTTGCCAAAAGGCACCTAAAGACTCTCAGACCATGAGAAACAAGATTCTCTGGTCTGATGAAACCAAGATTGATCTCTTTGGCCTGAATGCCAAGCGTCACGTCTGGAGGAAACCTGGCACCATCCCTACGGTGAAACATGGTGGTGGCAGCATGCTGTGGGAATGTTTTTTAGTGGCAGGGACTGGGAGACTAGTCAGGATCGAGGGAAAGATGAACAGAGCAAAGTACAGAGAGATCCTTGATGAAAACCTGCTCCAGAGCGCTCTGGACCTCAGACTGGGGTGAAGGTTCACCCTCTAACAGGACAATGAGCCTAAGCACACAACCAAGACAATGCAGGAGTTCTAAAAACCCATAACTTTGTCATTATGGGATGTTGTGTGTAGATTGATGAGGGGAAAAAACAGTTTAATCAATTTTAGAATAAGGCTTTAACGTAACAAAATGTGGAAAAAGTCAAGGGGTCTGAATACTTTCCGAAAGCACTGTTTAACTATACACTATATATACAGCAGTATGTGGACACCCTTTCAAATTAGTGGATTTGGATATTTCAGCCACACCGTTTTGCTGACAGGTGTATAAAATTGAGCACACAGCCATGCAATCTCCATAGACACTAAGCGGTCCCGTTCTGTGAGCTTGTGTGGCCTACAACTTCACGGCTGAGCCGTTGTTGCTCCTAGACGTTTCCACTTCACAATAAAAGCACTTACAGTTGACCGGGGCAGCTCTAGCAGGGCAGAAATGTGACTTGTTGGAAAGGTGGCATCCTATGACGGTGCCATGTTGAAAGTCAATGAGCACTTCAGTAAGGCCATTCTACTGCCAATGTTTGTCTATGGAGATTGCATGGCTGTGTGCTCGATTTCATACACCTGTCAGCAACGGGTTTGGCTGAAATAGCCGAATCCACTAATTTGAAGGGTTGTCCACATACTTTTGTATATATAGTGGATTTCCCTGGTATATTACTCATGTCTCACCCGTCCAGTTATGCTGCTCTGGCGCCATCCTGTGGACAGCTGGGAACACAACTTCAACTCCATTACATTCAATGTAACCCACAAAGTGCCACTTGGCTGGACAAAGCAGTCTGAATGGAAATCAGGTCCATATATGAATACAGGCAGACACACAGCCTTACAGGTCATATCCCTGAGTCTCAGTTTAAATCACGGTTTAAACATAACAAGTCATTGCAAGTGAAACCATTTTTCAATTAGGTTTTAGGTTTTATTCACACCAAAGAAAAGAAGTGAAAGACAAAACACTGCAGATAAATAAACAGGTAAAAATGATGTTCAGGTGAGGCTGGAAGCTCAAAAGGGCTGATATGAAAATAAACAGGTAAAAACAGTGTTCAGGTGAGGCTGGAAGAAAAACCATGTTTGATTATGTGTGTGTGTGAGAGAGAATCAGGCTACATGGAGGATTATTGGGTAGTTTGGTTCATCAGGCTGACCCCCAGTCTTCATGGAGGGGATTATTGGGTAGTTTGGTTCATCAGGCTGACCCCCAGTCTTCATGGAGGGGATTATTGGGTAGTTTGGTTCATCAGGCTGACCCCCAGTCTTCATGGAGGGGATTATTGGGTAGTTTGGTTCATCAGGCTGACCCCCAGTCTTCATGGAGGGGATTATTGGGTAGTTTGGTTCATCAAGCTGACCCCCAGTCTTCATGGAGGGGATTATTGGGTAGTTTGGTTCATCAAGCTGACCCCTAGTCTTCGCTGGAAGATATTGAGGGTTGATGATGTTTTGACGATGTGAAGATAAGAATTCCAGAGTATGGTACCTCTGTATCTGATAGAGAATTGACAAGGTGAGATGTGGCAGTGGGGAGGGTGAAGGTTATCACAGTTATATAGATGGATTTCAGAATGAACCTGGAAGAATCCATTGAAGGGTTTAGGGAAACTGTCTGGGAGGTGTGAGTATTTGTAGAGGAAAGTGCGTAATTTCTGTACATTGATGTCGTAAATAGACAAGATATTGAGTTTCTTAAACAAATGTGCAGATGGAGCCTGGTAATTAGAGGAGGTGGCCAGTGGTGCACATTTCTTTAGTATGATGAGTAATTTGTGTAGGTAGGAAGCATATGTACTGGCCCAGACAATATTACAGTAAATGAGATATGGGTAAATTAAGCTATAGTATAGAGTTAGGAAGCAAGCCTGAAGAACCAAACCACTAGTCTTTCTGATTTCATCACTTTGCTACAGACAAATTGAATACGATCTTTCCAGGATAACTTTTCATCAATTAGAACTCAGAGGACTCTAGTGGATGTGACGTGTTCCATTTCATTCCCACCAATTGAGATTCTGGCTCTTTCTTGAATTTTTTATTTTTTTTATTTATTCTTCTAGTAAATATAATATAGTTGGATTTTTCAACATTTAAAGATAATTTGTTTATTTGGCGCCCCCTCTGGCTCGTGCGGAGGAGGAGATCTTTCGTGGGCTATACTCAGCCTTGTCTCAGGGTAGTAAGTTGGTGGTCTGTTGATATCCCTCTAGTGGTGTGGGGGCTGGGCTCTGGCAAAGGGTGTGTGGTTATATCCTACAGCATAGTAGACTCTCTCTATAGTATAGTATATATACAGTATAGTAGACTCTCTCTATGTAGTATAGTATATATACAGTATAGTAGACTCTCTCTCTATAGTATAGTATATATACAGTATAGTAGACTCTCTCTATAGTATAGTATATATACAGTATAGTAGACTCTCTCTATAGTATAGTATATATACAGTATAGTAGACTCTCTCTATAGTATAGTATATATACAGTATAGTAGACTCTCTCTATGTAGTATAGTATATATACAGTATAGTAGACTCTCTCTCTATAGTATAGTATATATACAGTATAGTAGACTCTCTCTCTATAGTATATATACAGTATAGTAGACTCTCTCTCTATAGTATAGTATATATACAGTATAGTAGACTCTCTCTCTCTATAGTATAGTATATATACAGTATAGTAGACTCTCTCTATAGTATAGTCTATATATACAGTATAGTAGATTCTCTCTATAGTATAGTATATATACAGTATAGTAGACTCTCTCTCTATAGTATAGTATGTATACAGTATAGTAGACTCTCTCTCTATAGTATATATACAGTATAGTAGACTCTCTCTCTATAGTATAGTATATATACAGTATAGTAGACTCTCTCTCTATAGTATAGTTTATATACAGTATAGTAGACTCTCTCTCTCTATAGTATAGTATATATACAGTATAGTAGACTCTCTCTATAGTATAGTATATATATACAGTATAGTAGATTCTCTCTATAGTATAGTATATATACAGTATAGTAGACTCTCTCTATAGTATAGTATGTATACAGTATAGTAGACTCTCTCTCTATAGTATATATACAGTATAGTAGACTCTCTCTCTATAGTATAGTATATATACAGTATAGTAGACTCTCTCTCTATAGTATAGTATATATACAGTATAGTAGACTCTCTCTATGTAGTATAGTATATATACAGTATAGTAGACTCTCTCTCTATAGTATAGTATATATACAGTATAGTAGACTCTCTCTCTATAGTATAGTATATATACAGTATAGTAGACTCTCTCTATAGTATAGTATATATACAGTATAGTAGACTCTCTCTATAGTATAGTATATATACAGTATAGTAGACTCTCTCTATATAGTATAGTATATATACAGTATAGTAGACTCTCTCTCTATAGTATAGTATATATACAGTATAGTAGACTCTCTCTATAGTATAGTATATATATACAGTATAGTAGATTCTCTCTATAGTATAGTATATATACAGTATAGTAGACTCTCTCTCTATAGTATAGTATGTATACAGTATAGTAGACTCTCTCTCTATAGTATATATACAGTATAGTAGACTCTCTCTCTATAGTATAGTATATATACAGTATAGTAGACTCTCTCTCTATAGTATAGTATATATACAGTATAGTAGACTCTCTCTATGTAGTATAGTATATATACAGTATAGTAGACTCTCTCTCTATAGTATAGTATATATACAGTATAGTAGAGTCTCTCTCTATAGTATAGTATATATACAGTATAGTAGACTCTCTCTATAGTATAGTATATATACAGTATAGTAGTCTCTCTCTATAGTATAGTATATATACAGTATAGTAGACTCTCTCTCTATAGTATAGTATATATACAGTATAGTAGACCTCTCTCTATAGTATAGTATATATACAGTATAGTAGACTCTCTCTATAGTATAGTATATATACAGTATAGTAGACTCTCTCTATAGTATAGTATATATAAAGTATAGTAGACTCTCTCTATGTAGTATAGTATATATACAGTATAGTAGAATCTCTCTCTATAGTATAGTATATATACAGTATAGTAGACTCCTCTCTATAGTATATATACAGTATAGTAGACTCTCTCTCTATAGTATAGTATATATACAGTATAGTAGACTCTCTCTCTCTATAGTATAGTATATATACAGTATAGTATACTCTCTATAGTATAGTATATATATACAGTATAGTAGATTCTCTCTATAGTATAGTATATATACAGTATAGTAGACTCTCTCTATAGTATAGTATGTATACAGTATAGTAGACTCTCTCTCTATAGTATATATACAGTATAGTAGATTCTCTCTATAGTATAGTATATATACAGTATATTAGACTCTCTCTCTATAGTATAGTATGTATACAGTATAGTAGACTCTCTCTCTATAGTATATATACAGTATAGTAGACTCTCTCTCTATAGTATAGTATATATACAGTATAGTAGACTCTCTCTCTATAGTATAGTTTATATACAGTATAGTAGACTCTCTCTCTCTATAGTATAGTATATATACAGTATAGTAGACTCTCTCTATAGTATAGTATATATATACAGTATAGTAGATTCTCTCTATAGTATAGTATATATACAGTATAGTAGACTCTCTCTCTATAGTATAGTATGTATACAGTATAGTAGACTCTCTCTCTATAGTATATATACAGTATAGTAGACTCTCTCTCTATAGTATAGTATATATACAGTATAGTAGACTCTCTCTCTATAGTATAGTATATATACAGTATAGTAGACTCTCTCTCTATAGTATAGTTTATATACAGTATAGTAGACTATCTCTCTATATAGTATAGTATATATACAGTATAGTAGACTCTCTCTATAGTATAGTATATATATACAGTATAGTATATTCTCTCTATAGTATAGTATATATACAGTATAGTAGACTCTCTCTCTATAGTATAGTATGTATACAGTATAGTAGACTCTCTCTATAGTATATATACAGTATAGTAGACTCTCTCTATAGTATAGTATATATACAGTATAGTAGACTCTCTCTCTATAGTATAGTATATATACAGTATAGTAGACTCTCTCTATATAGTATAGTATATATACAGTATAGTAGACTCTCTCTATAGTATAGTATATATACAGTATAGTAGACTCTCTCTCTATAGTATAGTATATATACAGTATAGTAGACTCTCTATAGTATAGTATATATACAGTATAGTAGACTCTCTCTATAGTATAGTATATATACAGTATAGTAGACTCTCTCTATATAGTATAGTATATATACAGTATAGTAGACTCTCTCTCTATAGTATAGTATATATACAGTATAGTAGACTCTCTCTATAGTATAGTATATATATACAGTATAGTAGATTCTCTCTATAGTATAGTATATATACAGTATAGTAGACTCTCTCTCTATAGTATAGTATGTATACAGTATAGTAGACCTCTCTCTATAGTATATATACAGTATAGTAGACTCTCTCTCTCTATAGTATAGTATATATACAGTATAGTAGACTCTCTCTCTATAGTATAGTATATATACAGTATAGTAGACTCTCTCTATAGTATAGTATATATACAGTATAGTAGACTCTCTCTCTATAGTATAGTATATATACAGTATAGTAGACTCTCTCTATAGTATAGTATATATACAGTATAGTAGACTCTCTCTATAGTATAGTATATATACAGTATAGTACTCTCTCTCTATAGTGTAGTATATATACAATATAGTAGACTGTCTCTCTATATAGTATAGTATATATACAGTATAGTAGACTCTCTCTCTATAGTATAGTATATATACAGTATAGTAGACCTCTCTATAGTATAGTATATATACAGTATAGTAGACTCTCTCTATAGTATAGTATATATACAGTATAGTAGACTCTCTCTATGTAGTATAGTATATATACAGTATAGTAGACTCTCTCTCTATAGTATAGTATATATACAGTATAGTAGACTCTCTCTCTATAGTATATATACAGTATAGTAGACTCTCTCTCTATAGTATAGTATATATACAGTATAGTAGACTCTCTCTCTCTATAGTATAGTATATATACAGTATAGTAGACTCTCTCTATAGTATAGTATATATATACAGTATAGTAGATTCTCTCTATAGTATAGTATATATACAGTATAGTAGACTCTCTCTCTATAGTATAGTATGTATACAGTATAGTAGACTCTCTCTCTATAGTATATATACAGTATAGTAGACACTCTCTATAGTATAGTATATATACAGTATAGTAGACTCTCTCTATAGTATATATACAGTATAGTAGACTCTCTCTCTATAGTATATATACAGTATAGTAGACTCTCTCTCTATAGTATAGTATATATACAGTATAGTAGACTCTCTCTATAGTATAGTATATATACAGTATAGTAGACTCTCTCTCTATAGTATAGTATATATACAGTATAGTAGACTCTCTCTATAGTATAGTATATATATACAGTATAGTAGATTCTCTCTATAGTATAGTATATATACAGTATAGTAGACTCTCTCTCTATAGTATAGTATGTATACAGTATAGTAGACTCTCTCTCTATAGTATATATATACAGTATAGTAGACTCTCTCTATAGTATAGTATATATACAGTATAGTAGACTCTCTCTCTATAGTATAGTATATATACAGTATAGTAGACTCTCTCTATGTAGTATAGTATATATACAGTATAGTAGACCTCTCTCTATAGTATAGTATATATACAGTATAGTAGACTCTCTCTCTATAGTATAGTATATATACAGTATAGTAGACTCTCTCTATAGTATAGTATATATACAGTATAGTAGACTCTCTCTATAGTATAGTATATATACAGTATAGTAGACTCACTCTCTATATAGTATAGTATATATACAGTATAGTATACTCTCTCTCTATCGTATAGTATATGTATAGTATACTCTCTCTCTATAGTATAGTATATATACAGTATAGTACTCTCTCTATATATTATTTATTATTATTATTATAGTATAGTATATATACAATATAGTAGACTCTCTCTATATAGTATAGTATATATACAGTATAGTATACTCTCTCTATCGTATAGTATATGTATAGTATACTCTCTCTCTATAGTATAGTATATATACAGTATAGTAGACTCTCTCTCTATAGTATATATACAGTATAGTAGACTCTCTCTATCGTATAGTATATGTATAGTATACTCTCTCTCTATAGTATAGTATATATACAGTATAGTAGACTCTCTCTCTATAGTATATATACAGTATAGTATACTCTCTCTATCGTATAGTATATGTATAGTATACTCTCTCTCTATAGTATAGTATATATACAGTATAGTAGACTCTCTCTCTATAGTATATATACAGTATAGTAGACTCTCTCTATAGTATAATATATATACAGTATAGTATACTCTCTATCTATAGTATAGTACATATACAGTATAGTTGACTCTCTCTCTATAGTATAGTATATATACAGTATAGTAGACTCTCTCTCTATAGTATAGTATATATACAGTATAGTAGACTCTCTCTCTATAGTATAGTATATATACAGTATAGTAGACTCTCTCTATATAGTATAGTATATATACAGTATAGTAGACTCTCTCTCTATAGTATAGTATACATACAGTATAGTAGACTCTCTCTATAGTATAGTATATATACAGTATAGTAGACTCTCTCTCTATAGTATAGTATATATACAGTATAGTAGACTCTCTCTCTATAGTATAGTATATATACAGTATAGTAGACTCTCTCTCTATAGTATAGTATATATATACAGTATAGTAGACTATCTCTATATAGTATATATACAGTATATTAGACTCTCTCTCTATAGTATAGTATATATACAGTATAGTAGACTCTCTCTCTATAGTATAGTATATATACAGTATAGTAGACTCTCTCTATATAGTATAGTATATATACAGTATAGTATACTCTCTCTCTCTCTCTCTCTATAGTATAGTATATGTATAGTATACTCTCTCTCTATAGTATATATACAGTATAGTATACTCTTGTATTTATTTTTTGTCATTTAGCAGACGCTCTTATCCAGAGTGACTTACAGTTAGTGAGTGCATACATTTTTCATACTGGCCCCCCGTGGGAAACGAACCCACAACCCTGGCATTGCAAGCGCCATGCTCTACCAACTGAGCTACAGAAGGACTCTCTCTCTATGGTATAGTATATATACAGTATAGTATCTCTCTCTATATATAGTATAGTATATATACAGTATAGTATACTCTCTCTATAGTATAGTATATATTCCGTATAGTATCTCTCTCTATATATAGTATTGTATATATACAGTATAGTAGACACTCTCTATATAGTATAGTATATATACAATATAGTAGACTCTCTCTCTATAGTATAGTATATATACAGTATAGTATACTCTCTCTCTATAGTATTGTATATATACAGTATAGTAGAGTCTCTCTCTATAGTATAGTATATATATACAGTATAGTAGACTCTCTCTCTATAGTATAGTATATATACAGTATAGTAGACACTCTCTATATAGTATAGTATATATACAGTATAGTAGACACTCTCTATATAGTATAGTATATATACAATATAGTAGACTCTCTCTATAGTATAGTATATATACAGTATAGTAGACTATATCTCTATAGTATAGTATATATACAGTATAGTAGACTCTCTCTCTATATTATAGTATATATACAGTATAGTAGACACTCTCTATATAGTATAGTATATATACAGTATAGTAGACACTCTCTATATAGTTTAGTATATATACAGTATAGTAGACACTCTCTATATAGTATAGTATATATACAATATAGTAGACTCTCTCTATAGTATAATATATATATACAGTATAGTAGACTCTCTCTATAGTATAGTATATATACAGTATAGTAGACACTCTCTATATAGTATAGTATATATACAATATAGTAGACTCTCTCTATAGTATAGTATATATACAATATAGTAGACTCTCTCTCTATATAGTATAGTATATATACAGTATAGTAGACTCTCTCGCTCTCTATAATATAGTATATATACAGTATAGTAGACTCTCTCTATAGTATAGTATATATACAGTATAGTAGACTCTCACTATAGTATAGTATATATACAATATTGTAGACTCTCTATAGTATAGTATATATACAGTATAGTAGACTCTCTCTATAGTATATATACAGTATAGTAGACTATCTCTCTATAGTATAGTATATATACAGTATAGAATACTATCTCTATAGTATAGTATATATACAGTATAGTAGACTATCTCTCTATAGCATAGTATATATACAGTATAGTAGACTCTCTCTATATAGTATAGTATTCATACAGTATAGTAGACTCTCTCTATAGTATAGTATATATACAGTATAGTACTCTCTCTCTATAGTGTAGTATATATACAATATAGTAGACTCTCTCTATATATAGTATAGTATATATACAGTATAGTATACCTCTATATAGTATAGTATATATACTGTATATTAGAATATCTCTCTATAGTATAGTATATATACAGTTTAGTAGACTCTCACTATAGTATAGTATATATACAGTATAGTATACTCTCACTATATTATAGTATATATACAATATAGTATACTCTCTCTATAGTATAGTATATATACAGTATAGTAGACTCTCTCTCTATAGTATAGTATATATACAGTATAGTAGACTCTCTCTCTATAGTATAGTATATATATAGTATAGTAGACTCTCTCTCTATAGTATAGTATATATACAGTATAGTATCTCTCTCTATAATATAGTATATATAAAGTATAGTATCTCTCTCTATAGTATAGTATATATACAGTATAGTAGACTCTCTCTCTATAGTATATATACAGTATAGTATCTCTCTCTATAGTATAGTATATATACAGTATAGTAGACTCTCTCTCTATAGTATATATACAGTATAGTAGACTCTCTCTCTATAGTATAGTATATATACAGTATAGTAAACTCTCTCTATAGTATAGTATATATACAGTATAGTATACTCTCTCTATGTAGTATAGTATATATACAGTATAGTAGACTCTCTCTCTCTATAGTATAGTATATATACAGTATAGTAGACTCTCTCTCTCTATAGTATAGTATATATACAGTATAGTAGACTCTCTCTATAGTATAGTATATATACAGTATAGTATACTCTCTCTATATAGTATAGTATATATACAGTATAGTAGACTCTCTCTCTCTATAGTATAGTATATATATAGTATAGTAGACTCTCTCTCTATAGTATAGTATATATACAGTATAGTAGACCCTCTCTATAGTATAGTATATATACAGTATAGTATACTCTCTCTATGTAGTATAGTATATATACAGTATAGTATACTCTCTCTCTATAGTATAGTATATATACAGTATAGTATACTCTCTCTCTATAGTATAGTATATATACAGTATAGTATACCTCTCTCTATAGTATAGTATATATACAATATAGTAGACTCTCTCTATGGTATAGTATACACTACCGGTCAAAAGTTTTAGAACACCTACTCATTCAAGGGTTTTTCTTAATTTTTTTAAACTATTTTCTACATTGTAGAATAATAGTGAAGACATTAAAAATATGAAATAACACATATGGAATCATGTAGTAACCAAAAAAGTGTGAAACAAATCAAAATCTATTTTATATTTGAGATTCTTCAAATAGCCACCCTTTGCCTTGATGACAGCTACCCCATCCCCCTCTCTTACACTGCTGCTACTCTGTTTATTATTTATGCATAGTCACTTTAACTCTACCCACATGTACATATTACCTCAATTACCTCGACTAGCCGGTGCCCCCGCACATTGACTCTGCACCGGTACCCCCCTGTATATAGCCTCCCTTCTGTTATTTTATTTTACTGCTGCTTATTTAATTATATGTTTTTTTAGTTTTTTACAATTTTACTCTTTTTAAAAGAAAAAATGCATTGTTGGTTAAGGGTTTGTAAGTAAGCATTCCACTGTAAAGTCTACACCTGTTGTATAATAAAATAAAATGTGTGTCTGTTATATGTGTCTGTTACTTGAACTCTGTGAAGTGTAGCTCAATTGGTAGAGCATGGCGCTTGTAACGCCAGGGTAGTGGGTTCGATCCCCGGGACCACCCATATGTAAAAATTTATGCACACATGACTGTAAGTCGGTTTGGATAAAAGCGTCTGCAAAATGGCATATTATTATTATTATTATTATTATTATTATTATTTGGGCTGCAATTTCTGAGGCTGGTAACTCTAATGAACTTATCCTCTGCAGCAGAGGTAACTCTGGGTCTTCAATTCCTGTGGCTGTCCTCATGAGAGCCAGTTTCATCATAGCGCCTGATGGTTTTTGCGACTGCACTTGAAGAATCTTTCAAAGTTCTTGAAATGTTCCGTATTGACTGACCTTCATGTCTTAAAGTAATGATGGACTGTTGTTTCTCTTTGCTTATTTGAGCTGTTCTTGCCATAATATGGACTTGGTCTTTTACCAAATAGGGCTATCTTCTGTATACCCCCCTACCTTGTCAAAACACAACTGATTGGCTCAAACGCATTAAGAAGGAAAGGAATTCCACAAATTAACTTTTATGAAGACACACCTGTTAATTGAAAGGCATTCCAGGTGACTACCGCATGAAGCTGGTTGAGAGAATGCCAGGAGTGTGTAAAGCTGTCATCAAGGCAAAGGGTGGCTATTTGAAGAATCTCAAATATAAAATATATTTTGATTTAACACTTTATTGGTTACTACATGATTCCGTATGTGCTATTTCATAGTTTTGATGTCTTCAATATTATTCTACAATGTAAAAAATAGTAAAAATAAAGAAAAACCCTTGAATGAGTAGGTGTGTCCAAACGTCTGACTGGTAGTGTACATGGCATGACAATGACAGTCAGAAGAGTTGGTTTAAACAGATATGAATCAGGAAACTAAGAGTTAGTTTAATCAGATCTGAATCAGTCAAAACGGTTCGCTGCTCTGGCACCCCAATGGTGGAACAAGCTCCCTCACGATGCCAGGAAAGCGGAGTCACTCACCACCTTCCGGAGACACTTGAAACCCCACCTCTTTAAGGAATACCTGGGATAGGATAAAAGTAATCCTTCTACCCCCCCTACCCCACCCCCACAAAAAAAGCACCTTTAGTACATAGTGGGGTTGAGTTGCTTTGTTGAGCTCAGTTCATTGTTAAAGCACCTTTAGTACATAGTGGGGTTGAGTTGCTTTGTTGAGCTCAGTTCATTGTTAAAGCACCTTTAGTACATAGTGGGGTTGAGTTGCTTTGTTGAGCTCAGTTCATTGTTAAAGCACCTTTAGTACATAGTGGGGTTGAGTTGCTTTGTTGAGCTCAGTTCATTGTTAGAGCGCTTGTTGTTTTCATACTTTCTCCTCTGTGCCAAAGAGATAAAGCTGTGATATCAGCGTTTAGGGAAAAAGCCAACATTTTAAAAACCTTTTAAATGTTTATTTTGCTTTACTATAGCGTAGTGTCAACTCCTAGCTTGTCATTGTCAAGTCAAACATGACAATTCCATAAAGAGTTGGCAAGAAAGCAAGAACAGACTGGCCATCAGGCTAGTCATCTCCTTCAGACAAAGTTAATTCATAAACAACAACAGTTTTCTTGATGAAGGAACATGGAGATATGTTTAGGATCCAACAAATTATATAATTGTGTTAATGAACGAATGAGCATTACCGTTTTAAATCGTTGTGATACGCCAAATAGCAACTACTGTATTGTCTACTAGGATTCTGAAATGAAAATGGTGTTTTGTCTCTGCTGTTCTTCTACTGTATAGCCTGGTTGTTAGTGATGTGTTATTAAATGATTTTAAAAATACTAGTTACGTGTGTCTTGTACGTGTGCCCTTTCTGTACAAAGACAATTTTGCAGCAAAAAAAACAAAAAAAAATGTTTAGATAAATAAAAACCCTTGAAATAATAATTCATTCGTTCACTCCAAACTGGCCTGATTGACACATCTGCAGTACTGATCCTGACCACAAGGGGGGCTGTAATGCAGAGGAAATTTTGTGAGACAGTCGTGGTTCCATAAAGTGTGTGTGTTACATTCCTACAGATTTGTGTGTGTGTGTGTTACACTCTAGACGTTACATTGTTTACGATGCTGACAGATGGATCTATCATGAGGTACAGAATACATATCTAGCTGAACCAACCACAGATGGATCTATAATGAGGTACAGAATACATATCTAGCTGAACCAACCACAGATGGATCTATAATGAGGTACAGAATACATATCTAGCTGAACCAACCACAGATGGATCTATAATGAGGTACAGAATACATATCTAGCTGAACCAACCACAGGTGGATCTATAATGAGGTACAGAATACATATCTAGCTGAACCAACCACAGATGGATCTATAATGAGGTACAGAATACATATCTAGTTAAACCAACCACAGATGGATCTATAATGAGGTACAGAATACATATCTAGCTGAACCAACCACAGATGGATCTATAATGAGGTACAGAATACATATCTAGTTGAACCAACCACAGATGGATCTATAATGAGGTACAGAATACATATCTAGCTGAACCAACCACAGGTGGATCTATAATGAGGTACAGAATACATATCTAGCTGAACCAACCACAGATGGATCTATAATGAGGTACAGAATACATATCTAGCTGAACCAATCACAGATGGATCTATAATGAGGTACAGAATACATATCTAGTTGAACCAACCACAGATGGATCTATAATGAGGTGCATAATGCATATCTAGCTGAACCAACCACAGATGGATCTATAATGAGGTACAGAATACATATCTAGCTGAACTAACCACAGATGGATCAATAATGAGGTACAGAATACATATATAGTTGAACCAACCACAGATGGATCAATAATGAGGTACAGAATACATTAGACCCATGGGGCGGCGCACAATTGGCCCAGCGTTGTCCAGGGTAGGGGTGGAAATGGCTGGCAGGGATGTAGCTCAGTTGGTAGAGCATGACGTTTGCAACGCCAGGGTTGTGGGTTCGATTCCCTTGGGGCGAATGTATGAAAAAAAAATATATAATGTATGCACTAACTGTAAGTTGCTCTGGATAAGAGCGTCTGCTAAATGACTTAAATGTAAATGTAATTTACATTTACATCATTTAGCAGATGCTCTTATCCAGAGCGATTTACAAATTGGTGCATTCACCTTATAGCCAGTGGGACAACCACTTTACAATGTTTATTATTTTTATTTAATTTTTTGGTTTGTAAAGTATATTTTTAATGTTAATTTGTTAATATGTTTTATATATATATATTGTTTTTTAAATTGTTTTAGTAGTTTTTAATTTTTGTTGTTGTTATTTTTTTAAAATTATTTTTTATTATTTTATTTTTTTGTGGGGTAGTGGGGGGGGGTAGAATGATTACTTTATAGTATCCCAGGTATTTCTTAAAGAGGTAGGGTTTCAGCAGGCCAGAGGTGGAAGAACGCAATGCCCTCGTTTGGGTGTAGGGACTGATCAGAGCCTACAGATTTCGTGTGTGTTACACTCTAGACATGACATTGTTTACGATGCTGACAGATACATATCTAGCTGAACCAACCACAGATGGATCTATAATGAGGTACAGAATACATATCTAGCTGAACCAACCACAGATGGATCTATAATGAGGTACAGAATCCATATCTAGTTGAACCAACCATAGAACCAATGAAAGCTCTTGTGTGTCAATATCTTCACTAGTTGTTCCTGGCATCAAACCTGTAAACAATCAGGATCAATTGAACTTCAGATACCCACCTGGATCCCTTCTGCTGGAAACGTGGCAACAAGATACACACACAAACACTAAATATTTCAACAGAAATCAAGGGGTACATTTAAATGTGGTCATGGAAAAACAAGGTCTGAAAAGTGGTTTCTAAAAACAAAATAAAAAGTAAGGAACAAGTTGTTTTTATCACATTGAATATGAACTTTGTAGTAGAGTGGAGTTGCTGGTTAAAAATCATGCAGATCACAATTCATCCAAACAACTTGGCATAAGTCCTTTCCACAGTGCTGCTGCTTGGAGCTAGGGATAGGGTTAGGGACAGGGTTGGGTTAGGGTTAGGGTTAGGTTTGGGTTAGGGTTAGGGACAGGGTTGGATTAGGGTTAGGGATAGGGACGGGGTTGGGTTAGGGTTAGGGTTATGGTTGGGGATGGGGTTAGGGACAGGGTTGGGTTAGGGTTAGGGTTAGGGTTAGGGTTAGGGTTGGGTTAGGGATAGGGTTAGGTTTGAGCCAGCATGTGGAAGGACATGAGTCTACGGTTTGAGGATATATCATTCATTCTCTGGCTGTATTGACCTGATTTAAACCCCATTTCTAGTCCTGCAAACATAGAGAGAGAGAACAACATACATGGAAATGTTTTTTAACACGGTTTAATGCAATTTCCTTTTACTAAAATAGTTTAGTCATGTTAATTTGTAGTTCTCTCTGTATGGCAGATTCTCAGAAGGTTTCCATAATCCATTAACCTAACAGCCTGGGAGGGAGGGAGAGAGAGAGAGAGAGAGAGAGAGAGAGAGAGAGAGAGAGAGAGAGAGAGAGAGAGAGAGAGACAGAGACAGAGAGAGAGAGAGAGAGAGACAGAGACAGAGACAGAGAGAGAGAGAGACAGAGACAGAGAGAGAGAGAGAGAGAGAGAGAGAGAGAGAGAGAGAGAGAGAGAGAGAGAGAGAGAGAGAGAGAGAGAGAGAGAGGACTGGATAACACTCAGTCTGCCTCCTCAAATGGCACCCTATATAGTGCACTACTACAGCCCTATTGGTCCTGGTCTAAAGTAGTGCACTATGTAGGGAATAGGGTGCCATTTGGGACGGTGCTTCAGACTTGAATCACTGGTCCTGGAGAGTGCCAGTTGTTGACACGGTATTGTTTTTAATGATTAACCTTGTACTGCAGTGGCCTAAATCAGGGTCACACAGTGTTTCTTGGTAGTCTTTAACAAATCTACTTTGAAACAAAAGTATACACCTCACACACATGGTTACGGGCTTTAAAAAAAAAGAAGACACCTGGACCATGTCAGATATAGAGTTGAAATGTATTACATTTTGATTTGCATCCCAATATTACACTTTATATTCATCTCACTGACTTGACATGTTCTGGTTTTGAATTCAGGCTGCAATGTAAGGATCCTACCAGTGATTATTTATGTATGATGTTGGTAGAATGTATACATTGGGATAGTAGTAAGGATCCTACCAGGGATTATTTATGTATGATGTTGGTAGAATGTATACATTGGGATAGTAGTAAGGATCCTACCAGTGATTATTTATGTATGATGTTGGTAGAATGTATACATTGGGATAGTAGTAAGGATCCTACCAGGGATTATTTATGTATGATGTTGGTAGAATGTATACATTGGGATAGTAGTAAGGATCCTACCAGGGATTATTTATGTATGATGTTGGTAGAATGTATACATTGGGATAGTAGTAAGGATCCTACCAGGGATTATTTATGTATGATGTTGGTAGAATGTATACATTGGGATAGTAGTAAGAGGCCGGTGGGTAAATGACTAAGATTCAAGCCTCCCGTCAGTTAGGGAGATTTGTTTCTTTATTGTGTGTTTAGTTGTACCTTTACCTTCCTGTAGTTGGTCATTTGGAAGGATTCTGTATGGAGGAATGGTCTAATATCACTCCTAATGTGTTCTCGCAAGGGAGGTACTGAACAGGGGTGTCAATTTTGACCGCTACTTTTTTGAGAAAAAAAGTATTACTTGTTAAACAATCTCTTTCTCTGAGTGATTATATTTGTATTAATTCATTTAATTTAATAATTTAGGACCCTATTGTATACTTCAAAGTTAGAGATATGTTGAAACTGGATCCGTCATAATGATTCAACATTTTATAGTATGCCATGACCATTACTGGCCAAAGGTTAAACTTCTGTTCTGTTAATGCTATACTATGGTGTTGAGTCACTGGACTTTGACCAGATATTATTGCATCCAAAGATCAACTGTACCTAGAACAGAGATACAGAGCCACTTGTCATCAGGAAGGTGCTCTCTCAGCACAACGGAAAATATCTCAATGACTTGACATGTTCTGGTTGTGAATACAGGCTACAAGGTAAGAATCTTCCAAGGGATTATTGTAAAGTGTGTAGGGAAATTAAATATATGGTGTTATTATAGTATAGAGAATGACAGTAAAACACTCAGATCTAACAGTCCATTTCACCTGGGACAGGTACGTGACAGTTCAATCATACAAAATGGCGCTAACTGGGCGTAGGCAAGTCAAATTCAAAAACATATTGTTCACATCTCGTATTATAGGATTCGTATATCGTGGTTATTTTACAATTTGTAAAAATGTTAATGTATCATAGATCTAAATCATCTTTCAGAATATCAGAACATTTAATTAAATTCAATAATATCATAATAATAGCAGACCTGTTGAACAAAGCAACACACTAGAATGAGTGGAATTATTACAAGAGAAAGTGAGACATTATTATTATTATTTATTATTATTATTATTATTATTATTATTATTATTATTATTATTATTATTATTATTGTTATTATTATTATTATTATTATTATTATTATTATTATTATTATTATTATTATTATTATTATTATTAATAGTTCCACTACATGGAGAAAAGGTATATCTCAGTCATGACTACATGTTCATGTGATTGCATTAAATCACCTGACTGTTTGGACGTGTCTGTTAGTAAATGTTTGATTTCCAAGAGATAAAATAGAACAATTGACCTTCAATAATTAGTTGTCACTGTGTTCACCACAACCAACATGCTGCATCTCTGTTTAGGGGTCAGTGGTCTAAAATGAGTCTCTCTGGAGAGAGAGAGGAGGGGGGCCCTGCCTCTAAAATGAGTCTCTCTGGGGAGAGAGAGGAGGGGGGCCCTGCCTCTAAAAGGAGACTCTCTGGGGAGAGAGAGGAGGGGGGCCCTGCCTCTAAAATGAGTCGCTCTGTGGAACATGACACCAAAGCTAAGAGGTGAGATGTTGTTTAAGAACTTATAAAGAGTTTCTTTCTAAAATGTTCTTCACATTTGCTATTTTTCATCAGAAATGATTGCTTATGGGTACCTTCATGTGTCAAAAATGTTGACAATATTACCATTATATCAACACACTCTTCACTCCTGTTTAAACCAAAAAGGGTTCTATCACTTGCTTAATATATGGAACCAATGAAAGTTTTACATAGAAACCTGTTATAGGGTTCTTTGATCAGAACTCCAGAGGTTCTTCACTGAACCAAAATGGTTCCATATAGAACCCTGCATGGTGCCATTTATGAATTATGGCTACTAGTATTAAATAGGAATATTTGTAGCTAAGAATGTAATTTATATGAAAATAGGAATGGTTGAAAAATCTGAATGTTCATTAAAATTATCCTTAGAAATAGCAGTGCTGGGGATTTGGAAAGCCATAGTCAGTCAATCAGCAATAGAACAATACTCTTATGAAAAATATGTATCTTTAACTTACAGTCTGTGCGACTAGAAAGGTTAAAAATGCATCGAAGACATCACAGCACAGTTGAAAAAAATATGGCAGGTGGAAATCAAAAGAGGATGTTCTACGGAGATAGGTGGGCGGGGCTGAGAGTAGCAGAGGGGTGGGATTAAAAAAGATCATGATCGGTAATAGTCAATACTGTAAACACTATAGATGTCTGAGTACTATCTATCCAAAATGTAATGTGTATAATTAATTATTATTATATATCTAAGAAATGAATTACTGTGTATAAAAGTATTGTATGGGGGGTAGAATTGATCTTGGTTATATGCAAACACACTGGTGGCCAGGGAGGCATCTCTTTGTTTGAACGATGGCCCACGTCAACTCTGGCTGACTTCTTTACAATACAATACATTACAATACAGTACAACTTTGTCCATTAGTTACAGCAAACAACAAGAACATGTATTCTGCTCCGTTCTTAACCCACCCAAACAGCAGACCTCACACATACAGTTGAGACCAGCACAGGTTCAAGCTGCAGTGCAGCGCCCCTGGATGGAGAGCATGTTGTGGGGTTAAGGGCCTTGCTCGAGGGCCCAACGAAAGGTGAATGTTTTGAGGACATGAACACAACAGCCCTCCAGTGATCAGATCAATTCCGCCCGTTCTTTCCAGCGCCTGGCCCGGGATTCAAACTGGACACTTTTCGGCCACAGGTCCAACTCATTTGCCAGACTGAGCAAAACATAGATAGATGGTGTGTTAAAAGTCATGGAATGATTAACTAGGCTATTGAATCACCAACACTTACTATACATCATTATTATACAGAAATCATTGTCAAAAGCTGAAGAGAAACTGTTCCATGTAGGTCTATATTATTTATGGATTGATCATATAGAAATATAGAAACATTATTTAAACTACTCCAAAGCAATTACATGTGGCACAGGAACCACTGACTCGCTGCATTATTCTATAGTATTATCAAGACACCTGCTGTTAACTCTTAACTGGTTAGGACAGCTCATGAGGTGTCCTAAATATCTACCGACTAGGTGGGACTAGAGGCTTCATGCATAACTTTAATTTATACCCATAAGAGTAGAAGTCTTTATTCTCAGCACTTATACGACACATTTTCTACTCTGAGATACTTTGTGGATATGGGCCCAGATCTTAAAATATTGTTATAAAAAAACGTTGAATGTTTGTTTTACATATAAAAAATTTATAAATGAATAATACTAATGTAAGCCAGTGTAAAGACTGGGTTTAGTTTATTGTGTGGCTCAGCTCATGTCCGCGTTCTGGAACTGTCCGTGTCCCCGTACGGTTTGGCGCCAAGCATATTGTCCAGTTACGCGCAGAGTGGGCTGAGGTGATGTTGGGGAATAACGACGGAGTTCGTTACAGTGTTGAGACGCCGAAGTTTATTGTTCAATTAGCTTTTTTGCGTAATGGTCAGTGACAGTATGAGTGTAGCCAGATCCTTTTCACTCGCTATCCTTGTTTCATCTTGTGTGGTTCACCGGATTCGTCATCATCCTCGAGGGACAGACGAACGACCTGCTAGCTAGCCAAGCTAGTCGGTACAGCTAGCTAAGCTAGCTACTCTACCAGCAGCATCCTAGTTATCCTAGCTACCACTACATCATCACCGGCTGCCTGCATTTCTTGTGGACCGATGGAGCTCCCTGGTTGTTTCTTCCACCTGTTAAATACCATGGAGGGCTTCTCCCTCTCTCGTTGACGGATGCTGGCCTACGCTCCCTCTGTCTGGTTCTCCTCTCTTCACTAGATGGACGGTAACTTTAGTGTTTAACCCCTCTGTGTCCAAGGACAGAACTTTTGAATATTATTTTTGGGGCGCCTCAAGTGACATTTTTTACAATGTTTATTTCTGATAAAATTAGTTCATTGCATCCGCCATGGAGCCCAGTTTCATAATATTACATTCTGTCCCTGGTTATGAAGTAATCGCGAAAAAAACAGTCCTTATGTTTGGGCAGTTTTCACCCTACCAGCTACTATTACTTCTATTGAGCTCCGGTGACACCGACTCGCCTTCAGAACATTCTATTCCCAGCCCATTGTTCTGCGTCACAATGCCAGCTTCACTATTGTTATCAATGAGACCTGCCTGCGTTAACCCTGTAGGTTTACCTCAGGTAACTTATTATTAACAAGATTACGGCTACTTGGTGAGCGCTAACCCTGTAGGTTTACCTCAGGTAACTTATTATTAACAAGATTACGGCTACTTGGTGAGCGCTAACCCTGTAGGTTTACCTCCGGTAACTTATTATTAACAAGGTTACAGCTACTTGGTGAGCGTTAACCCTGTAGGTTTACCTCAGGTAACTTATTATCAACAAGGTTACGGCTACTTGGTGAGCGTTAACCCTGTAGGTTTACCTCAGGTAACTTATTATTAACAAGGATACGGCTACTTGGTGAGCGTTAACCCTGTAGGTTTACTTCAGGTAACTTATTATTACCAAGGTTACGGCTACTTGGTGAGCGCGCACCCTGTTCACCTGAGTACATGTTGTGGTCACCTATAGTGAGGTGAGACACAGTTTTAGAGGCGATGGCTGGCGGATAGCCATCAAACATTAAACATTTTCTGGTCATGGTTAACCATATTAGTTTTAAGAAAAAAGTGTACAATCTAAACAAAACGCATGTCCCTGTCCTCTTTTTCAAGATGTGGCCGATTTAAACAGCCAGAAGACATTTTTTAATTAAGAAATAAAAATTGTTTTGATGACTTGTTGTTTCTAAATGGCTGCTGGGTAATTTGATATGCATCGAAATCTTCGTTCGTAGGCATCAAATTGAGCGAATGCTGCGCAGGTTCACTGAGTTAAAAACCAAATGGGTATAATGGGGTGATTGTTGTCTAATCAGGTGGTCTAGCTAATGGATTTGTAGATCTGACACAGTTGCTACCTCAGATTATGAGCCTAGCAAGTGTCATATAGCTCAGTTGGTACAGCATGGCGCTTGCAACGCCAGGGTTGTGGGTTCGTTTCCCACGGTGGGCCAGTATGAAAATGTATGCACTCACTAACTGTAAGTCGCTCTGGATAAGAGCGTCTGCTAAATATGTAAAATGTAAATGTAAAAAATGTAATGAATGAGTTATGTAGTACCCACAGATGGCCAAAGGGAGGCGCAAGAGTGCTATAAACCCATACAGTTTTTTGCCATAAAAACCCTAAACCTAACAATCAATCAAATGTATTTATAAAGCCCTTTTTACAGCAGCAGATGTCACAAAGTGCTATACAGAAACTCTTACCCTACTTATAACCTATTTTAGCCGTAACCCCTAATTCTAGGGTAGGGTAGCCTAGAACACTTTTAGAAACTATTTTAGTAATAATATTATCTTAATAAATACAATTATAGTATTAAATAGTGTTTTAATTATTTTGTTGTTATTTTATTATATGTATAATAGCAAGACAGAGCACTTGATAAATAAGACACATTTGTTTTATTTTTCAAATGTGGTTTGAATTGGGTGACCTAGTAACCTCTGTGTGAAAGTCCAGCAATTGGCGTGGGGCAGGTTTGAGACTGATCTAATACACTTTATTTCTCAGCTGCCTCACCAACGTCTGTACGTGAATTAATAACTTTTAA
Source organism: Coregonus clupeaformis (assembly GCF_020615455.1). NCBI lineage: Eukaryota > Metazoa > Chordata > Actinopteri > Salmoniformes > Salmonidae > Coregonus > Coregonus clupeaformis. Next base: position 735,146 of record NW_025533474.1, read on the forward strand.
TAGCTAAATATTTCCAATAGATGGCAGCATAAGACCACGAAGCATCAGTTATAGGCTACAAGCAGCAATATGATTGACATAAAATAGCATGCAACCAAATACTATATGTCCCATGATTTTCTGAAATGGTCACTCATTACTTTAGCTAGCTATATATCTCGTATTAGGCTTGTGATGCTTTTGGAAGGACAATTAAATAGTGACTATAGCAGGTGTTGAACCCCGGGTAAATAATCACTAGTCAGATGCTCCAACCTCAACCCTAGTATACATGCATTTTTAAATATCTAATATTACGATTAAACAACCTCGGAATAGATAAGACAAGAGTGCGTCTTCCAGCCCACCAATGAATTACATCATGCAACCCTCGTGGTTAGCAAATGTACCTCAACATGCCCCTCGCTTGTGCCAAAAGGCAGAGTGCTCGCTGCTGGTTGATGAATCTGACAATGAATGTACTAGGAAAATACGTTTTTTCTTGACCAGAGGTGACTAAATTAATGTTCAGGCTTATTGATAATCATTATAGTAATGAAGTATAATTTCAAAACATGAGCATAAAACAGGTAATAATAAACATGAATCATCATTATATTATTTCACAGTAATCTGTTAAATGCTTTTTCAGTCGTTCCTCTTGCGTTAGCAGTGTGGAAAGGAACAGTAAAAAGTGTGTGCAGGAGTTTTCCTGTGAGGGGGAGTGGTGGTGTATCCAGGGAGAAAACTAAACTAACCTTCTGAAATGTCATTCGTGGTCTTATGCTGCTATCTATTGGAATTATTTAGCAACTGCAGTACTACTGAATAAAGAATATCCTTACTAAAGTAGTAATTACTCAGAATTGCAAAAAATGACATTTTCTAGTTCATTTTACCACTTACGACCATAACATAACAATTTATAGCATAACAAACAATGAAACTGACATAAACCAAAAACACCATACATTTAGTTAACTATATATATATATATATATATATACTATTTATTTAGATGGGTGACATTATCTGCCAAAGTAACACCACTGTAGATAAAGAAGAGCTCTCCAGTAGGTGTACCAAAACTTTCAAAGGCCATTTTCTCAAAATTGAGGTTACAAGTTTATCATCTTTCAAAGCATAATTACTTTCCCATTGTTCCTCAACTGTAGTGTATGATATACCTTTTTCTAGCTGAGTCTCTAATTTTATCCAATGTAAAAAACACAATTTCCAATTTTGCTACATAATATCGAGCCGGTCGGTCACATTTGACTGTGTAAAACCTAGCAGTACTACTTATTTCTCTGAGAGTGAGGCAGATATATATTATTACTGTGTAAAACCTAGCAGTACTACTTATTTCTCTGAGAGTGAGGCAGATATGTAGCATTTTGCAAAAAAACATGCTTATTTGTCTCTCTGAAATGAAACCATCAAGTGATAGATTTTAAACAAATACATGTCTGTCATTGAACAACCCCATGCCATGATTAGATGGTGAAAAAACACACCTATCTCTTTCATAATTTCTTTAAACAATAAAAGCTAATTTACCAACATTTCTGAAAATGGATATATAGCGTTTTGGAATGAAACTCTTGTTTCTCCATCTGAGCTCAGAGTAGATGAGAGATGTAATGTTTGTCTCTGTTGTGCTGAAGCCCAATCAAGCAGGAGAGACCACCCTCCCCTGTACCCAGCTGTGTGTCCATGAAGAGTGACCAGTCTATGAGTCCTCCTATATTCTTCAGAGAGGGAGACTTTTCTACTGAACAAAGGTAAGAAGAACTAATGGGTCATGGTCAGTGAGTTAAACAACACTGTCTCTAGTCATTTCTCCTCTCCCATTTTCCCATTTATTTTTGTTGTTTTCATAATCCATTGGCTAATCCTTTTTTTCCATTTTCATAGTCCTGAAACAATATTAAACTAACACAACATTCCCTCCCTGTGTGTGTGTGTGTGTGTGTGTGTGTGTGTGTGTGTGTGTGTGTGCACTCCCTGGATGAGGAAATGTAATCTCATGTTTTGTCAACAGAAACCAACAGGAGAGATCAGAGTCAAATATTCGCAGTGGTCAGTTTTCCCAGAGTCATCAAACAGACCTGGCCTCCATATTCAGTGTATGTGGTCCTGTTATGTACATTTGTTTTTTGTTTACCTCAAGTAAAGTTGATCTGTCAATCATTCATTCATGTGTTAATGAGAAAGCATTTAGTATATTACTTAACTTATTGACTTGATTTATTTCAGTTGCTTGAAGAGAATATTATGACATTTGTGAAGAACGAGCTCAAGATGTTCAAGAGGATTCTTAGTCCAGAACTCCCAGAAGGCTTTGAGAGTCAGAAGCAGGATAAGGAAGTGGTGGATGCTGAAGATGAGAAGCAGGAGAGCAGTGCCAGAGAGGGGGCTCTGAAGATCACACTGCACGTCCTGAGGAAAATGAACCAGAAGGAGCTTGCTGACACACTGGAGAAAAGTAAGAGCTGTCTGCCTCATGTTGAATGCTGTTTTATAACAAAGGTTTAAAAGCTGTAGCTAAAGTACAGCTAAAGTAGCTGTGTAACTCAATTATATTGTAGCAGCCTTAACACAACACCTAGTGACCTCATCAAGTAGCAGCAGGGATGTGTTGTATTGATTAATTTAGACAGAGTAGAGAGAGAGACAACATTAATAATACTTATATTAATAATAAGTATAATAAACAATATAATACTTTTATTAAAATTTTTATAACAGTCCTACAATACTGTAGGAATTAAAACAGATGTAATATTATTTCTTCATTCAGATGAGCTTGCTGTGATTTGCCAATGTGAACTCAAATCTAATTTAAAGAAGAAGTTTCAATGTGTATTTGAGGGGATCGCTGAACAAGGAAACCCAACACTTCTCAATAAGATCTACACAGAGCTCTACATCACAGAGGGTGGAACAGGAGAGGTCAATAATGAACATGAGCTGAGACAGATTGAGACAACAACCAGGAAACAAGCAAGACCAGAGACTGCAATCAAATGTAACGACATCTTCAAACCCTTAACTGGACAAGACAAACTTATCAGAACTGTGCTGACAAAGGGAGTCGCTGGCATTGGAAAAACAGTCTCTGTGCAGAAGTTCATTCTGGACTGGGCTGAAGGAAAAGCAAATCAGGATGTCCAATTTGTATTTTCATTCCCTTTTCGGGAGCTGAATTTGATGAACAGGGAAAAACACACTTTCATTGAACTTCTCAATCACTTCTCAATGGAAACCAAAGAATCAAGAATCTCCAACTACGACAAGTACAAAGTTCTGTTCATCTTTGATGGTCTGGATGAGTGCCGACTGCCCTTAGACTTCCAGAAGAACAAGATTTGTTGTGACATCACAGAGTCATCCTCAGTGGATGTTCTGCTGACAAATCTCATCAAGGGAAATCTGCTTCCCTCTGCTCTCCTCTGGATAACTACCCGACCTGCAGCAGCCAATAAGATCCCTTCAGGGTGTGTTGACCAGGTGACAGAGGTACGAGGGTTCAATGACCCACAGAAGGAGGAGTACTTCAGGAAGAGATTCAGTGATGAGGACCTGGCCAGCAGAATCATCTCACACATAAAGACATCAAGGAGCCTCCACATCATGTGCCACATTCCAGTCTTCTGTTGGATTTCTGCAATCGTCCTTGAACACATGCTGAAAAATAAGAGAGAAGAGATGCCCAAGACTCTGACTGAGATGTTCATACACCTTGTGGTGTTTCATACCAAACAGGAGAATGAAAAGTATCTTGGGAAAGAAGAGACAGGTCCACACTGGAATAAAGAGAGCATTCTGTCACTGGGAAAACTGGCTTTTCAACAGCTTGTGAATGGCAATCTGATTTTCTATGAAGAAGACCTGAAAGAGGCTGGCATTGATGTCAATGAAGCCTCTGTGTACTCAGGATTGTGCACACAGCTCTTTAAAGAGGAATGTGTGCTGAACCAGGACAAGGTGTACTGCTTCGTGCATCTGAGCATTCAGGAGTTTCTGGCTGCTGTATATGTGTTCCTCTCATTCATCAACAACAATGACAATCTAATGGCCGAACCGCAGGTTACTGAAGTTACTGTCTACAAGAGTGCTGTGGATAAAGCCTTACAAAGTGAGACAGGAAACCTGGACCTTTTCCTCCGCTTCCTTCTGGGCCTCTCACTGGAGTACAATCAGAAGTACTTACGAGGTCTACTGACAAAGACAAGAAGCAGCTCACAGAGCCATGAAGAAACAGTCAAGTACATCAAGGAGAAGATCAGGGAGAATCCCTCTCCAGAGAAGTGCATCAATCTGTTCCACTGTCTGAATGAACTGAATGACCATTCTCTAGTGAAGGAGATCCAAAGCTACCTGAGCTCAGGAAGTCTCTCAGAAGAAGAACTGTCACCTGCACAGTGGTCAGCTCTGGTCTTTGTATTGCTGACTTCAGAAAAGGAGCTGGATGTGTTTGACCTGAAGAAATACTCCAGATCAGAGGAAGGTCTTCTGAGGCTGCTGCCAGTGGTCAAAGCCTCCAGAGCTGCTCTGTGAGTACATAAAATGACATTTAAGTACTAATCATCAGGAAGAAATATTCAGTTTAGAGAAATATATCTATTATTGAAAAACATATTGAATCAATGCATTGATGTTCACATTAGTATAACAATATGACCATACAATTCTAGGAGATGGAAGATGAATCTATATGTTGTTTAAGAGAATAAACCAAATGCATCTGCCATTGTCCTTCTACACTACTGGTGTTAAATTAACAGTGTGTTTGTGAAATGATCTCTCTGTCAGGCTGTCAGGCTGTGGAGTCACAGAGGAAGGCTGTGCTTCTCTGGTCTCAGCTCTGAAGTCAAACCCCTCACACCTCAGAGAGCTGGACCTGAGCTACAATCACCCAGGAGACTCAGGAGTCAGACTGCTCTCTGCTGGACTGGAGGATCCACACTGCAGACTGGAGACTCTGAGGTCAGTATTCCTGTATCACTCAATGACCACACACACACTGGACACACTCTGGACACACACACACACACACACACACACACACTGGACACACACACACACACAAAAACACTGGACACACACACACACACACACACACACACACACACACTGGACACACCCCCACTGGACACACACACTGGACACACACACACACATACTGGGCACACACACACACAAACACAATGGACACACACACACTGGACACACACACACACACACACACACACACACACATACTGGACACACACACACACACACTGGACACCCCCCCACTGGACACACACACTGGACACACACACACGCACACACAATGATTAATTTAGAAACATGTTATCTATTGTTAATAATGATACATTCATTCATTTATGTACAGTACCAGTCAAAAGTTTGGACACACCTACTCATTCAAGGGCTTTTCTTTATTTTTTACAATTTTCTACATTGTAAAATAATAGTGAAGACATTAAAACTATGAAATAACACATATGGAATCATGTAGTAACAAAAAAAGTGTTAAACAAATAAAATATATTTGTTATTTGAAATTCTTCAAATAGCCACCCTGTGCCTTGATGACAGCTTTGCACACTCTTGGCATTCTCTCAACCAGCTTCACCTGGAATGCTTTTCCAACAGTCTTGAAGGAGTTCCCACATATGCTGAGCACTTGTTGGCTGCTTTTCCTTCCCTCTGCCGTCCGACTCATCCCAAACCATCTCAATTTGGTTGAGGTCGGGTGATTGTGGATGCCAGGTAATCTGATGCAGCACTCAATCACTCTCCTTCTTGGTCAAATAGCCCTTACACAGCCTGGAAGTGTGTTGGGTCATTGTCCTGTTGAAAAACAAATGATAGTCCCACTAAGCCCAAACCAGATGGGATGGCGTATCACTGCAGAATGCTGTGGTAGCCATGCTGGATAAGTGTGCCTTGAATTCTAAATAAATCACAAACAGTGTCACCAGCAAAGCACCCCCACACCATAACACCCCCTCCTCCATGCTTTACGGTGGGAACTACACATGCCGAGATCATTCGTTCACCCACACCGCTTCTCACAAAGTCGCGGCGGTTGGAACCAAAAATCGCCCATTTGGACTCCAGACCAAAGGACAAATGTCCACCTGTGTAATGTCCATTGCTCGTGTTTCTTGGCCCAAGCAGGTCTCTTCTTATTATTGGTGTCCTTTAGTAGTGATTTCTTTGCAGCAATTCGACCATGAAGGCCTGATTCACACAATCTCCTCTGAACAGTTGATGTTGAGATGTGTCTGTGAATTGAACTTTGTGATGCATTTATTTGGGCTGCAATTTCTGAGGCTGGTAACTCTAATGAACTTATCCTCTGCAGCAGAGGTAACTCTGGGTCTTCCATTCCTGTGGCGGTCCTCATGAGAGCCAGTTTCATAATAGCGCTTGATGTTTTTTGCGACTGCACTTGAAGAAATGTTAGAAGTTCTTGAAATGTTCAGTATTGAATGACCGTCATGTCTTAAAGTTATGATGGACTCTCATTTCTCTTTGCTTATTTGAGCTGTTCTTGCCATAATATGGACTTGGTCTTTTACCAAATAGTGCTATCTTCTGTATACCCCCCTACCTTGTCACAACACAACTGATTGGCTCAAACACATTAAGAAGGAAAGAAATTCCACAAATTAACTTTTAAGAAGGCACACCTGTTAATTGAAATGCATTCCAGGTGACTACTTCATGAAGCTGGTTGAGAGAATGCCAAGAGTGTGCAAAGCTGTCATCAAGGCAAAGGGTGGCTATTTGAAGAATCTCAAATATAAAATATATTTTGATTAATTTAACACTTTTTGGTTACTACATGATTCCATATGTGTTATTTCATAGTTTTGATGTCTTCACTATTATTCTACAATGTAAAAATAGTAAAAATAAAGAAAAACCCTTGAACGTGTAGGTGTGTCCAAACTTTTGACTGGTACTGTATATATAAATATATGAATAGATATGGCAGGTTTCAGGACTCTGATGTATCTGAAAATGTTGAAAAAATATATTTTCACACCAAAGAATAGCAGTGTGGTTTTAATATGATTTTACTTTTGCAGGCTGTCAGGCTGTCTAGTCACAGAGGAAGGCTGTGCTTCTCTGGTCTCAGCTCTGAAGTCAAACCCCTCACACCTGAGAGAGCTGGATCTGAGTAACAATGACCTGAAGGATTCAGGAATGAAGCTGCTCTCTGCTGGACTGGGGAATCCCCACTGTAAACTGGAGACTCTGAGGTCAGTATTCCTGTAGTTGGTCAACAAGTGATAACTGTTCACCAGATCCACATGTGTTTACCAGGCACACATAGCCCACACCATATGTGTTTGGACAGTGAAGCTTACAGTTTTACATTTGGTGCTATGCTCCAGCATTTTGGATTTGAGGTAGAATGCTTCACATTAGGCGACAGTACAGAATGTCACCTTTTATTTGAGGGTATTTTCATACATATCTGTTTTACCGTTTAGAAATGAAATCACTTTATGTATCTAGTTCTCCCATTTGAAAAAGTCATAATAATTTGGACATATTCACTTATATTGTATTAAAGTAGTCATAAGTTTAGTATTTGGTCCCATATTCCTTACCCACAGTGATTACATCAAGCTTGCGATTCTACAAACTTGTTGAATGCATTTGCAGTTTGTCTTGGTTGTGTTTTGGATGATGTTTTTCCCAATAGAAACTGAATGGTGAATAATGTCCTGTCATTTTGGAGTCACTTCACTTGTATTGTCAGTAAGAATAGAAGATGTTTCTGAACACTTCTACATTCATGTGGATGCTACTATGATTATGAATAATCATTAATGAATCGTGAATGATGATGAATGAGAAAGTTACAGAGGAACAAGGATCATACCCCCTCTGTTATTGGTAATGGTGAGAGGTTAGCATGTTTTGTTGTAGCCTCTCTAGCTTTCTCACTCATTATTATTCATGATTCAATCATAATTTTTCTTAATCATGGCATCATCAGGATTAATTTAGTAGTGTTTAGAAACATGTTATCTACTCACTTAGACAGAAAATTAATCCAGTCATCATCCACCATTCAGTTACTATCGGGCAAAACTTAACCCAAAACACAACCAAAACAAACTGCAAATGCAACCAACGAGTTTACAACCAAATACTAAACTTTTGACTACTTTAATACACTATAAGTGAATTGGTCAGAATACTTATGACTTCTTCAAATAGGGGGACTAGATACATTAAGTGCTTTCATTTCTAAACGGTGAAACAGATATGCATTAAAATACCCTCAAATAAATGGTGACATTATATACTGTCACCTCATATGAAACATTTGATCTCAAATCCAAAATGCTGGAGTATAGAGCCACATTTAAAATGTTAGCTTCACTGTCAAAATAGATATGGTGTGGACTATAAACTCAATACAATCTAAATCTGATACCTCACTGTCTGTCTTTTGACTGATACTGCTTTTTTAAACTGCTCTGATCAGTCTACTCAAATATTTGTACTATACATTTTTCTATCTACAAGCAATACTTTGATAATTTGTCATTTCTAATAATGATACATTAATTTATGAATAGATATGGCAGGTTTCAAGACATTGATATATCTTAATATGTAGAAAAAATATACTGCCACTATTTTCACCACCAAAGAATAGCAGTTTGGTTTTAATATGATTTGACTCTTTGCAGGCTGTCAGGCTGTCTAGTCACAGAGGAAGGCTGTGCTTCTCTGGTCTCAGCTCTGAAGTCAAACCCCTCACACCTGAGAGAGCTGGACCTGAGCTACAATCACCCAGGAGACTCAGGAGTCAGACTGCTCTCTGCTGGACTGGAGGATTCACACTGCAGACTGGAGAAACTCAAGTATGTAGAGGGTTTATGCCAATGCTCATATCAGACATGTTGGAGTTATCAGGCTAGTTGAGACAAACATTCTGACCACCACTTGGACTAAGTTATATAAAGACTGTGTGTGTGTGTGTGTCCAGTGTATGTGTCCTGTGTGTGTGTGTGTGTGTCCAGTGTGTGTGGGGGTCCAGTGTGTGTGTTTGTGTGTGTGCACATACTGGACAAACACACACACTGGACCCACACACACACACACACACACACACACACACACACACACACACACACACACACACACACACTGGACACACACACACACTGGACACACACAGACACAAACACTGGACACACACACACAAACTGGACACACACACACACTGGACACATACACAAAAACACACACACAAACACTGGACACACACGCACACACTGGACACACACACACACACACTGGACACACACACACACAAAAAGGAAACACACACACGGACACACACACACTGGACCCACACACACTGGACCCACACACACACACACACTCAACCCACACACACTGGAAACACACACACACACACACTGGACACACACACACTGGACATACACTGGACACACACTGGACACACACACGGACAAACATTCTTACCACCGCTTGTACAAAGTTATATGCTGAATGTGTGTGTGAGTGTGAGTGTGTGTGTGTGTGTGTGTGAGTGTGTGTGTGTGTGTCTGTGTGTGTGTGTGTGTGAGTTCAGGTGTATCCCTCAATGACTGTATGTTCTTCTGCTTACCGCTACAGTGTGGAACATGGTGGAGAGTACACAATGAAACCTGGACTTAGAAAATGTGAGTGTTGACTGCTGTGAAGAATATGACTAAGAATAAGTCTTAATTCAAGTGAAGTCAAAGTCAAAGACCACCATCATTACTTACTTGGTCATATTAAATATCAGCTGTAGTTCTACAGAAGCAGAAATCAGGGACACCAAAGTTTACAAAGAGTTGCTTTGATAATGTGTGTGTCTGTGTGTGACGTGTTCACGTTACGTTAGAAATGTGTGTGTGTGTGTGTGTGTGTGTGTGTATCCAGTGTGTGTGTATATGTGTGTTCAGGATGTGTGTGTGTGTGTGTGTGTGTGTGTGTGTGTGTGTGTGTGTGTTCAGGATGTGTGTGTGTTTGTGTGTTTGTTCAGGTTGTGTGTGTGTTCAGTGTATGTGTGTGTGTGTGTGTTTGTGTGTGTGTGTGTGTGTGTGTGTTCAGGATGTGTGTGTGTGTCCAGTGTGTGTGTGTGTGTGTGTGTGTGTGTGTGTGTGTGTGTGTGTTCAGGATGTGTGTGTGTGTCCAGTGTGTGTGTGTGTGTGTGTGTTCAGGATGTCTGTGTATGTGTGTGTGTGTGTGTAATTAATGGGAATAAGTGTGTTTTTTATTACCATACATAACATATGATCATTGAACAAGTCTCAAGTTACCTTAACTTCTCCTTTTGATACCTAGAAACATCTACATTAAATGAATTAGTGAAAAGTGAGTTAACATTCTAATGTGAATGATGATGATTTCTAATATTGTGTCTGGTTTCATCCATCAGATGTCTATGATCTCACACTGGACCTAAACGCAGTAAACAGATTCCTCTCTCTGTCTGAGGAGAACAGAAAGGTGACATGTAGGAGAGAGGAGCAGCCGTATCCTGATCACCCAGAGAGATTTGAGGACTATAGACAGGTGCTGTGTAGAGAGGGTCTGACTGGGCGCTGTTACTGGGAGGTAGAGTGGAGTGGGAGAGGGGCTGTTATAGGAGTGGCATATAAAGGAATCAGCAGGAGAGGAAGGGGTAATGACTGTCTGATTGGATCCAATGTGAAGTCCTGGAGTCTGATCTGCTCTGACAACAGTTACAGAGCCTGTCACAATGATAAGTCCACTACCATAGACATCCCCTCCTCCAGCACCCACAGAGTAGGAGTGTATCTGGACTGGCCAGCCGGCACTCTGTCCTTCTACAGAGTCTCCTCTGACACACTGACCCACCTGAACACATTCCACTCCACATTCACTGAGTCCCTCTATCCAGGGTTTTGGGTTTATGGTGACTCCTCAATGTCCCTGTAAATAATAACCATGGTAACACTGGACACACACACACACTGGACACACTGGACACACACACACTGGACACACACACACTGGACACACACAAACACTGGACACACACACACACACACATACACACACACACACACTGGACACACACACACACATACTGAACACACACACACACACTGGACACACACACTGACACACACTGGACACACAAAAACACTTGATACACACACACTGTACACACACACACACACTGAACAAACACACTGAACACACACACACCGGACAAACACACACTGGACACACACACACACACAGGACACACATACACTGATCACACACACACACACTGGACATCACACCCACACACTGGACACACACACACACAATGGACACATACACATTCTGGACACACACACACACTGGACACACACACACTGGACACACAAACACACACAGAGGACACACACACACACTGGACACACATACTGGACACACACTGGACACACACTGGACACACACACACACACACATTGGACACACACACATACACATACACACTGGAAACACACACACAGGACACACACATACACACTGGACACAAACACCTGACACACACACACACACACACACACAGGACACACACACATGACACACACACACTGGACACACACACACACACACACAGGACACACACACAGGACACACACACACACTGGACACACACACTCACACATACTGGACACACACACACACACACTGGACACACACACTGGACACACACACACACACCTGACACACACACACACACACACACACACACACACACACACACATGACACACACACACACACTGGACACACACACACACACACACACACTGGACACACACACACACACACACTGGAACACACACACACACACACAGGACACACACACACAGGACACACACACAGGACACACACACACAGGACACACACACACACACTGGGGACACACACACACACACACCTGACACACACACACACAGGACACACACACACACTGGACACACACACACACACACACACACACACACACACACACACTGGACACACACACACACTGGACACACACAAACACACACACACACTGGACACACACACATACGCTGGACACACACACACTGGACACACACACACACACACACACACTCACACTGTGTAGGTACTGGACTGACCATCAGTGCATACAATGACACATGGAGACACAGACCTACCTGCCATCTTAAAGAAACATGGAGAAGTCTTTAATGGACAGCTGGGTAGTATGAACGACATTACAGGGAAGCTTAGCATTAAGCCAGACAGCAAACCAACGTTTCTGAAAGCAGGATCTGTACATTATGCTATCAGACCAAAAGTCAAGGCTGACTTCAGGCTTTAGTCAAGAACAAAGTACTGGAACCGGTCAGCATGAGTGAATGCATGAGCAACACCCATCTACCAGTCATTAACACTAGAACCGTCTGGCCTTTCAGCTAGTAGGGATGGGTACTCCAATCATCGGGGTGTCACACTTTCCCCCCATCCCTAGTAAACACAGCTGATTAAACTAATCGCATTCTAAATTGAAGATTATGATTAGTTAATTATTGGAGTCAAGTGTGTTAGCTGTGGCTAGGGCAAAAGTGTGACACCAATCAGGCCCCGAGGACTGGAGTTGCCCATCCCTGCACTATAGCAAGGTGTGACACCAATCAGGCCCAGAGGACTGGAGTTGCCCATCCCTGCACTATAGCAAGGTGTGACACCAATCAGGCCCCGAGGACTGGAGTTGCCCATCCCTGCACTATAGCAAGGTGTGACACCAATCAGGCCCCGAGGACTGGAGTTGACCATCCCTGCACTAGAGCAAGGTGTGACACCAATCAGGCCCCGAGGACTGGAGTTGGCCATCCCTGCACTAGAGCAAGGTGTGACACCAATCAGGCCCTGAGGACTGGAGTTGCCCATCCCTGTGGAATAGCAAGGTGTGACACCAATCAGGCCCCGAGGACTGGAGTTGGCCATCCCTGCACTAGAGCAAGGTGTGACACCAATCAGGCCCTGAGGACTGGAGTTGCCCATCCCTGTGCTAGAGCAAGGTGTGACACCAATCAGGCCCAGAGGACTGGAGTTGCCCATCCCTGCACGATAGCAAGGTGTGACACCAATCAGGCCCCGAGGACTGGTGTTGCCCATCCCTGCACTAGAGCAAGGTGTGTAAACATGGTTGATAAATAAATCCTTGATACATAGTGCATAAACTATTGTAAAGGATTAATTGCATGAAGAAATATTTGTGGAAATATATATTTTTTGTAACTTAAAAAAAAGTTAATTCTACAAAGTAAAAATAAAATCGCCCTATATCCTATTTTTGTTTCCCTTACAATAAAAACATTACAGTATAATCCATCTGATCAACTTTATTTGTACATTCAATTAGTAATAGAGTTATAGTACTTAATAAAGTCCATTTACAGTTTATTTTGACAAAGTAGAATGAAAAATATAATAATAATAATAATATAACTAGCCAGGTGTTCAGGTGAAATGATTTGCTGTATTTCTAAACAAACGCACCAGTGCATGAACAATTATAAAGGATTCATTCCATGAATAAATATTTGTGGAAATATATTCATGACAAGATATACAAACAATCATTTGTTCATTTTATCAGACACTGTACCGAGCCTTTACACATGAACCAATCACGTCTTCTCTTTATGCTTCAGGTCCACAGTCAGCACACAGCTTCGGGGCTTTGTGTGAGCAAGCCCCACAAACAAATCGGTTGCCCTGCACACAGTTTTTATGGGACTTTTTCCGTCCGCACTTACTTACTTGACATTGTGTCTCCTTTTTCCCCAGTGGGAGCTGTGGTGCTTGGGGAAGAGGGAGAATAGGACCTGCTGTCTTGAATTGTGTCTTTTTCCCCAGTAGGAGCTGTGGTGCTTGGGGAAGAGGGAGAGCAGAACCTGCTGACTTGACATTGTGTATTATTTTTTGGGTTTCCACGTGTCTCAAAACCACAGTCTCAGACAGTCTCCCACTCGGCTGGTCTGGTTTAATCTTTCCCCAGATATGGAAAGACACTGAGCAAGTTGGTTTCGACATCGGCGGCTAACCAAAACAGAAGTCACATGCATCATTATCAGTTTCTCTCTGGTTTCTATTGGCCATTCATCCATTGACGACAGAATATTATGTTACTCGTTGTTGCTTAGTAACCAGAGCAATGCTGGCACTAGAGTGGTCATGTGCTAAATGAATGAACAGCAGGGATGTTGGTGAAAAAAGTGACATTTGGAAATAGAGGTTCACCTCTTGAATGTTGAGAGTTATTTGATAAAGGTAAGTGTCATAGAAACTGCAGAATATGCTCTTTCAGATACAGCACTATATAGAAATCACAATGTTTTACCTGCATGTGACTCTGAAGGAGGATTTGATAAAGAGATGCTCTTTTCCCTGCATCTGTCAATTACAGACTATTGTCAATTTCATCTGGTCTATAGGCTAACTCTTATTATGTGTGAAATTAGTTTAGGTAGAGTCAATGATATGTTTTGCATTATTCTAAAGGCCTACGTTTTGCAACACAATCTCACACTCAATTAGAGCAAATATGTACAAAAAGTATTTTAGCAGATTTTGTGCGTTTTTGTGTGGCTTAATTCACCCCCCAAAAATGTATTTTCCTATGAATTAAGTCGTACAAAAATGTGTATTTTCACAAGAATTAAGCCACACAAAAATGCACAAATACGCACAAAATCTGCTGAAATACTTTTTGTGCATATTTGCACGGATTGAGTGTGAGATTGTGTTGACTGCAACACATAGCATGTTTTCGTTTCCCTTACAATACATTTGATTAGTAATAGACTTACAGTAAATAAAACAGTCCTGTAACAGTTTATTTTTACAAAGTAAGATGTTAAACAGAATGGTATCAACCTGCAAGATGCGGTCAAATGATTTGCTGCTGATAAACAGGCATAACACAAACTCATCATTACACTATTGTCTTTCTAAATTAAATCAACCTCTTCACCCTCCTTATCATTCAGTTAGGCCTAATTTAAATTAATTTATGAAGTAACGTTCACAATTTTGCCCATTCATCCATTTGTCATTTATTCAGTGAGGAAAGAGAGAGTCATTAGTGCCTGGCTGGGAACCAACATCCTACAGCGGATTAAATTGGGAATAGGTTAAAAAACGGGTAAAAAGGCTCTAAATATTTTCTGTTTGTGATTTAAAAATTCTGACAAATGAGCAGTGTAAAATACAAACATTTAGGAAAAGTCAGGGAGCAGGACATAGGTTTATTTGGGGTCTGATTCTAGTGTTAAAAGGCAATTCTGCCACTTTTCAACCTCATATTCATCCTCTCCAGCACCAAAACAGCGTCTATATTTGTGAAAACAGCACGATCTAATGATCTGTAGTTTAAACAATAAGAAGAAAATCTTTTTTAAATGTTCTCTGTGTCATAAAAGTAAAAAACTGTGATTTTCAAAACCTGCAATGAGGGGGGGGGGGGCTGCCTCTAAAATGAGTCTCTCTGGGGAACATGACACCAAAGCTAAGAGGTGAGATTACAATTTGGTTTAAGAATTATTTCATTTATTTCCAAAATGCTATATCCACCATTTTTTTCATCAGAAATGATTGCTTATGGGTACCTTCAATATTATTGTTCTCAGATTTTTTATTAATGGATTTTATATGTGTATAAAAAAACATATATTTTTTTGCTAAATGCTAAATATCCATTGTTTAGCTGGAATTTAATGTTCGTATCCTGTATATTTGACTGTGATATGTGGTTGTCTCACCTAGCTATCTTAAGATGAACGCATTTACAGATGCCATATCTTAATTTGACCCAGTTTCTCACAGCAGGAAAATAATCCTGCAGCAATAGGAAATGTAAATTGTTATTTAGAGGATCGAAAGAAAGGGAGCGCTGCTCTCGGATCAGTTTTCTCCATTCAAATCTTTCCTTAACATTATAATTAGTTCCCAATACTGATGACGGATCAGCTCCTAGAGAGATATTACCACCTACGGCTGCAAATATTGAGGCGGCTTATTCTAAATCACAGATTTGGCACATCATTGGACACATGTTAGGCTACACATCATGAAATATATTGAGACAAATTACAGACCGTAGTCTACAAGTAGCAAAATAGAACTCAATTGATTGAACATGAAACGTATTTCAATATGATTGAAATAGGCCTATAGCCTACTGTTTATATTTTAATGCAGTCATCTCGGTTTTCATTTGAAGCATCATTTTATACATCGCTTGTTTGCATCAATTGCAAAGACATTTGCAACTTTGTATTTGTAGTCAACTTTGTTCTGAATTTATCGGCGGTCACAGAGAGACGGATTAACCATGTGATTCTATGTTTAGCGGAGATCTTCTGTGGATATAGTGACGCGGGAGGGCAAAAAAGCATCTAACGACGCACTCAGCTGTTCTACAAGTGGTCTGAGGCAGGTGTTAGAATATGAGCGTTTTCAAGTGCAACGTTAATAACGATGGTTTTGGGAAACAGCTCAGAGATTTAACAATGCTCCTACGAAGGTTCTAACGATTAACTTAGCCTTAAGATGCTTTTGGGATACCAGGCCCTGGACGAAAACATCTGCTAAAGTCAAAGGTAAATGTTTTACATACAGATCTCATATTACTGGATTTTTATTTTTATTTGATTTTTATATTGATGTTACAAATGTATCATGTGTACAGTTCTTTATAAAATGTTTAGTTATTTGTTATATTTGACTGTGTAAAACCTAGCAGTACTACTTATTTCTCTGAGAGTGAGGCAGATGTACATTCAATAATTAGTTGTCACTGTGTTAACCACAACCACCATGCTGTATATCTGTTTTAATTTTTAAAATTTTTATTTCACCTTTATTTAACCAGGTAAGTCAGTTGAGAACAAGTTCTCATTTACAACTGCGACCTGGCCAAGATAAAGTTTAGGGGTCAGTGGTCTAAAATGAGTCCGTCTGGGGAGAGAGAGGATCAATTTTCTACTCTGAGACGCTTTGTGGATATGGGCCCAGATCTCAAAATATTGTTTTAAAAAACAAAGAATTTTTGTTTTACATAATAATAAAAAAAGAATATTACTAATGTAAGCCACTGTAAAGACTTGGTTTAATTTATTGTGTTGCTCTGCTCATGTCCGCGTTCTGGAACTGTCCGCGTCCCCGTACAGAACTGTCCGCGTCCACGTACGGTTTGGCGCCAAGCATATTGTCCAGTTACGCGCAGAGTGGTCTGAGGTGAGCTTGGGGAACAACGACAGAGTTCGTTACAGTGTTGAGACACCGAAGTTTATTGTTCAATTTGCTTTTTTGCGTAATGGTCAGTGACAGTATGAGTGTAGCCAGATCCTTTTCACTCGCTATCCTTATTTCATCTTGTGGTTCACCGGATTCGTCATCATCCTCGAGGGACAGACGAACGACCTGCTAGCTAGCCAAGCTAGTCTGTACAGCTAGCTAAGCTAGCAACTCTACCAGCAGCATCCTAGTTATCCTAGCTACCACTACATTATCACCGGCTGCCTGCATTTCTTGTGGACCGATGGAGCTCCCTGGTTGTTTCTTCCACCTGTTTGCTGGCTTCCTACCCTCCCTCTGTCCGGTTCTCCTCTCTTCACTAGATGGATGGTAACTTTAGTGTTTAACCCCTCTGTGTCCAATGACTGAACTTTTGAATATTATTTTCGGGGCGCCTCAAGTGACATTTTTTACAACGTTTATTTCTGATAAAATTAGTTCATTGCATCCGCCATGGAGCCCAGTTTCATAATATTACCTTCTGTCCCTGGTTATGAAGTAATTGCGAAAAAACAGGCCTTATGTTTGGGCATTTTTCACCCTACCAGCTCCTATTAGTTCTATTGAGCTCCGTGGCACCGACTCGCCTTCAGAACGTTCTATTCCCAGCCCATTGTTCTGCGTCACAATGCCAGCGTCACTATTGTTATCAATGAGACCTGCCTGCGTTAACCCTGTAGGTTTACCTCAGGTAACTTATTATTAACAAGGTTACAGCTACTTGGTGAGCGTTAACCCTGTAGGTTTACCTCAGGTAACTGATTATTAACAAGGTTACTGTCAGGGCGTGTTGTAGGTGTAGTGTAGGAATCAAACGCAGGACGCAGACTGAATGTTCCAAAGGCTGTAATACTGGCCCAACACAGGCAACAGGACAACTAAGCCCGACAGCAAAAACACGCACGAAGGCGAAAGGTAAATGCGCACTAACAGGTGCGACAAAATGTAACGGTGCACACACAAGTGCAAATAAGCTCCAGCACAGTGGAGAAATACGCTCAACCGAGCAAAACACAACACTGACGGAAACAATCACACACAACACTAGACAAACACAACGAGAAACTTATAGGACACTAATTACGTCAAAACAGAAACAGGTGTGGAAACAAACAGACAAAAGCAAACGAACATGAAACATATAGCGGTGGCAGCTAGAATTCCGAGACGACGAACGCCGAAGCCTGCCCGAACAAGGGAGAGAGGCAGCCTCGGCCGAAACCGTGACAGTACCCCCCTTGACGCGCGGCTCCAGACGTGCGCCGACTCCGGCCTCGGGGGACGACCAGGAGGACGCGGCGCAGGGCGCGTCGGATGCCTCCGATGGAACTCCGTCAGAGCGACGGGTCCAACACGTCTCTCCTCGGCACCCAGCACCGCTCCTCCGGACCGTACCCTCCCACTCCACTAGATACTGAGACCCCCATCCGACGTCTCGAATCCAAGATGGATCTCACGGAGTACGCCGGTGCCCCCTCGATGTCCAACGGGGCGGAGGAGTCTCCAAGATCTCATCTTCTTGGAGTGGGCCCGCTACCACCGGCCTGAGAAGGGACACATGGAACGAGGGGTTAATACACTTATACTCCACAGGTAGCTGTAATCTATAACATACCTCGTTCAACCTTCTCAGGACTTTAAATGGCCCTACAAACCGCCGACCCAGTTTCCGACAGGGCAGGCGGAGGGGCAGGTTTCTGGTAGAGAGCCAGACTCGATCACCAGGTGCGTACACCGGTGCCTCACTGCGGTGGAGATCAGCGCTGCCTTCTGACGTCGGAGGGCCCGCTGCAGGTGGGACGTGTGCAGCGTTCCAAGTCTCCTCCGAGCGCCGCGCCCACTCATCCACCGCAGGAGCCTCGATCTGGCTCTGCTGCCAGGGTGCCAGAACCGGCTGGTAACCTAACACACATTGAAATGGAGTTAGGTTAGTGGAGGAATGGCGTAGGGGAATTCTGGGCAATCTCGGCCCAGGGAACGTACCTTGACCACTCCTCCGGCCGGTCCTGGCAGTATGTTCTGAAAAACCCACCAAAAAAGGATCAAGGCCCTGGCGAGAGAGGAGCAACGGCGTCAGCAGGGCCATCGTCGGAGGGACGAGAGGCAACCCCAAAAAGTTTTTGGGGGGCACATGGCTAGGCGGCTGGGCAGCAGGAGGCTGCCACAGGGAGACGTGGAGAGAAGGCTACCGGATTACGGGACCCATTGGCGAGTAGAGGAGGGAAGCAGTTGAGGCACGGCGTGAGAGACTGAGGTGTGTTACCAGTCCGGTCCGGCCCGTTCCTGATCCCCGGTTAAGGCCAGTGGTGTGTGTTCCCAGTACGGACCCGGCCTGTTCCTACTCCACGCACCAAGCCCACGGTGTGCGTCGCCAGTCCAGCCCGGCCGGTTCCTGCTCCACGTACTAAGCCTACGGTGTACGCCGCCAGCCCAGCCCGGCCTGTTCCTGCTTCTCGCATCAAGCCTACGGTGTGCGTCGCCAGCCCAGCCCGGCCTGTTCCTGCTCCACGCACAGAACCTACGGTGTGCGTCGCCAGCCCAGCCCGGCCGGTTCCTGCTCCACGTACTAAGCCTACGGTGTACGTCGCCAGCCCAGCCCGGCCTGTTCCTGCTTCTCGCATCAAGCCTACGGTGTGCGTCGCCAGCCCAGCCCGGCCTGTTCCTGCTCCACGCACAGAACCTACGGTGTGCGTCGCCAGCCCAGCCCGGCCTGTTCCTGCTCCACGCACTAAACCTACGGTGTGCGTCGCCAGCCCGACCCGGCCTGTTCCTGCCACTGCACCAAACCTACGGTGCGCGTCGCCAGCCCGGTCCGGCCTGTTCCTGCCACCCGCACCAAGTCTACGGTGCGCGTCGCCAGCCCGACCCGGCCTGTTCCTGCCACTCGCACCAAACCTACGGTGCGCGTCGCCAGCCCGGTCCGGCCTGTTCCTGCCACCCGCACCAAGTCTACGGTGCGCGTCGCCAGCCCGACCCGGCCTGTTCCTGCCACTCGCACCAATCCTACGGTGCGCGTCGCCAGCCCGGTCCGGCCTGTTCCTGCCACACGCACCAAGCCAAGGGTGCGAGTCGTCAGCCTGGTCCAGCCCGTTCCTGCTACTCGCACCAAGCCAGGGGAGTGCAGTCGTCGGCCTGGTCCAGCCCGTTCCTGCTACTCGCACCAAGCCAAGGGTGCGAGCCGTCCAGCCTGATCCAGCCCACTCCTGCTACTCGCACCAAGCCAGGGATGCGAGTGCGTCAGCCTGGGAGGCCCGTTCCGGCCCACGCATCAAGCCTAGGGTGCGTTTCGTCGGCCCTGTCCGGCCCGTTCCTGCTCCCCGCACCAAGTCTGTGGTGCGTTTCGTCAGCCCTGTCCGGCCCGGTCCCGCTCTCCGCACCAAGTCAAGGGTGCGCTTCGTCAGCCCGGTCCGGCCCATTCCTGCTCCCTGCGCCAAGGCAGTGGTGCGCGTCGTCAGCCTGGTAAGGCCCGTTCGTCCTCCACGCACCAAGCCAGGGGCGCGTGTCGTCAGTCCGGCTCCGGCCAGCGGGGCTAGACAGGACCAGGGGTACTTTGGGGGGTTGCAGAGGAGGTGGGGATCAAGGCCGGAGCCAGAGCCACCGCCGAGGAGGTATGCCCGCCCAGCCCTCCTTTGTTTAGCCCGTATTGAGGCGCGGTCGCAGTCCGCGCCTTTAGGGGGGGGTACTGTCACGCTCTGGCTCCGGGACTGTGTAGTTTGAGCCAGGGTGTATTCATTTGGTTGGGTTGGGTATAGGGTGTGTGATTCTGTCAGGGCGTGTTGTAGGTGTAGTGTAGGAATCAAACGCAGGACGCAGACTGAATGTTCCTTGTCAGTCTTTGTTACTGTGGACTTTACGATTCGTCTATTTGTTTTGGTACTTTAATTAATAAAGTCTATCATGTTCGCTCAACGCGCTGCGCTTTGGTCTCCCTCATTTGACGATCGTGACAGTTACAGCTACTTGGTGAGCGTTAACCCTGTAGGTTTACCTCAGTTAACTTATTATTAACAAGGTTACAGCTACTTTGTGAGCGTTAACCCTGTAGGTTTACCTTAGGTATCTTATTATTAACAAGGTTACAGCTACTTGGTGAGCGTTAACCCTGTAGGTTTACCTCAGGTAACTGATTATTAACAAGGTTACAGCTACTTGGTGAGCGTTAACCCTGTAGGTTTACCTCAGGTAACTTATTATTAACAAGGTTACGGCTACTTGGTGAGCGTTAACCCTGTAGGTTTACCTCAGGTAACTGATTATTAACAAGGTTACAGCTACTTGGTGATCGCGCACACCTGAGTACATATTGTGGTCACCAATAGTGAGGTAAGACACAGTTTAAGAGGCGATGGCTGGTGGATAGCCATCAAACATTAAACATTTTCTGGTCATGGTTAACCATATTTATTTTAAGAAAAAAGTGTACAATCTAAACAAAACGCATGTCCCTGTCCTCTTTTTCAAGATGTGGGCGATTTAAACAGCCAGAAGACATTTTTAAATTAAGAAATAACCTTTTCTTTGAGGACTTGTTGTTTCTAAATGGCTGCTGGGTAATTTGATATGCATCGAAATCTTCGTTCGTAGGCATCAAATTGAGCGAATGCTGCTCAGGTTCACTGAGTTGCAAACCGAATGGGTATAATGGGGTGATTGCTGTCTAATCAGGTGGTCTAGCTAATGGATTTGTAGATCTGACGCAGTTGATACCTCAGATTATGAGCCAAGCAAGTGTCATGAATTAGTTATGTTGTACCCACATACGGCCACAAGGAGGAGCAAGAGTGCCATAAACCCATACTGTTTTTTGCCATATAAACCCTAAACCTAACAATCAATCAAATGTATTTATAAAGCCCTTTTTACACCAGCAGATGTCACAAAGTGCTATACAGAAACTCTTACCCTACTTATAACCTATTTTAGCCGTAACCCTAACCCCTAATTCTAGGGTAGGGTAGCCTAGAACACTTTTAGAAACTATTTTAGTAATAATATTATCTTAGTAAATACAATTATAGTATTAAATAGCGTTTTGATTATTTTGTTGTTATTTTATTGTATGTATAATTGCAAGACAGAACACTTGATAAATAAGACACATTTGTTTTATTTTTAAATGTGGTTTGAATTGGGTGACCTAGTAACCTCTGTGTGAAAGTCCAGCAATTGGCTTGGGGCAGGTTTGAGACTGATCTAATACACTTTATTTCTCAGCTGCCTCACCAATGTCTGTACGTGAATTAATAACTTTTAATTGCTAAATATTTCCAATAGATGGCAGCATAAGACCACGAAGCATCAGTTATAGGCTACAAGCAGCAATATGATTGACATAAAAAAGCATGCAACCAAATACTATATGTCCCATGATTTTCTAAAATGGTCACTCATTATTTTAGTTAGATATATATCTCGTATTAGGCCTGTGATGCTTTTGGAAGAGCAATTAAATAGTGACTATAGCAGGTGTTGAACCCCTGGTAAATAATCAATAGTCAGATGCTCCAACCTCAACCCTAGTATACATGCATTTTTAAATATCTAATATTGCGATTAAACATTTTTACATTTTAGTCTACGCTCTTATCCAGAGCGATTTACAGTAAGTGAGTGCATACATTATTTTTTTTGTTTTTGTTTTTGTTCATACTAGCCCCCCATGGGAAACGAACCCACAACCCTTGCTATGTAAACGCCATGCTCTATCAACTGAGCTACATCCCTGCCGGCCATTCCCTCCCCTACCCTGGGCCAATTGTGCGCCGCCCCATGGGTCTCCCGGTCACGGCCGGCTACGACAGAGCCTGGATTTGAACCAGGATCTCTAGTGGCACAGCTAGCACTGTGATGCAGTGCCTTAGACCACTGCGCCACTCAGGAGTACAACCTCGGAATAGATAAGACAAGAGTGCGTCTTCCAGCCCGCCAATAAATTACATCTTGCAACCCTTGCGGTTTGCAAATGTACCTCAACATGCCTCGCTTGTGCTAGAAGGCAGAGTGCTCGCTGCTGGTTGATGAATCTGACAATGAATGTACTAGGGAAAATACGTTTTCGCGACCAGAGGTGATTCAATTAATGTTCAGGCTTATTGATAATCGTTATAGTAATGAAGTATAATTTCAAAACATGAGCATAAAAACAGCTAATAATAAACATGAATCATCATATATTATTTCACGGTAATGTGTTAAATGCTTTTTCAGTCGTTCCTCTTGCGTTAGCAGTGTGAAAAGGGACAGTAAAAAGCGTGTGCAGAAGTTTTCCTGTGAGGGGGAGTGGTGGTGTATCCAGAGAAAAAAATAAACAAACCTTCTGAAATGTCATTCATGGTCTTATGCTGCCATCTATTGGAATTATTTAGCAACTGCAGTAGTACTGAATAAAGTATATCCTTACTAAAGTAGTAATTACTCAGAATTTCAAAATAGGACATTTTCTAGATCATTTACCACTTACAACCATAACATAACAATTTATAGCATAACAAACAATGAAACTGACATAAACCAAAAACACCATACATTTAGTTAACTATATATATATATATATATATATATATATATATATATATATATATATATATATATTTAGATGGGTGACATTATCTGCCAAAGTAATACCACTGTAGATAAAGAAGAGCTCTCCAGTAGGTGTACCAAAACATTCAAAGGCCATTTTCTCAAAATTGAGGTTACAAGTTTATCATATTTCAAAGCAGAATTACTTTCCCATTGTTCCTTAACTGTAGTGTATGATATACCTTTTTCTAGTGTTTTTTATCCAATGTAAAAAACACAATTTCAAATTCTGCTACATAAGATCGAATCGAGCCGGTCGGTCACATTTGACTGTATAAAACCTAGCAGTACTACTTATTTCTCTGAGAGTGAGGCAGATATATATTATTACTGTGTAAAACCTGGTAGTACTACTTATTTCTCTGAGAGTGAGACAGATATATATATATATATTATTTCTGTGTCAAACCTAGCAGTACTACTTATTTCTCTGAGAGTGAGGTAGATATATATTATTACTGTGTAAAACCTAGCAGTACTACTTATTTCTCTGAGAGTGAGGCAGATATATTATTACTGTGTAAAACCTAGCAGTACTACTTATTTCTCTGAGAGTGAGGCAGATATATTATTACTGTGTAAAACCTAGCAGTACTACTTATTTCTCTGAGAGTGAGGCAGATATATAGCATTTTTACAAAAAAATAACATTATTTGTCTCTGAAATGAAATCATCAAGTGATGGATTTTAAACAAATACATGTCTGTCATTGAACAACCCCATGCCATGATTAGATAGTGAAAAAACACATCAATCTCTTTCATAATGTCTTTAAACAATAAAAGCTAATTTACCAACATTTCTGAAAATGGCGTTTTAGAATGAAACTCTTCTTATGTTTCCTGTTTCTCCATCTGAGCTCAGAGTAGATGAGACACCAGCATGAACCACATTTCTAATTACCTGTGGACTTAATGGGTGTGGGAAAACAAATAGATGTTTCAGCGCCTATCGGTCACACATCTACCAAAACCACAGAGCTTTTAAGCCCCAACTTAGATGAGAATTGCCCTCATGATGAATTTGAGACTGGGACTGATCCCATTGAAGATGACATGAGCGATGTAGAGAGTCTGCCAGAGGCTGAATATGTTCAAGCCACATAGATCAACACTGAGCAGCTAATTGAAGGTCTTAAAAACAATATTTGTCTTTTTATTTTGAAAATCATGAAAGAACACTGCATCCCAGCTACGGTACAGAATAGCATTGTTGAGGACCTCAGAACCATTTTTGATGCATTTATGACACACTACAGTGATCCCCTCAGGTTTCATCTTACAAATAAGCAAATACATGTGGATGAAGATGACGATCTCAGGGACATGCTCAACAACTCTGCAGTATTTGAGGAATGCATTAGATGCATAAGCTCTGAGTGGATGCTGGAGCATTACCGTGTGAAATAATTGGGCATGGTCCGGCCAATTGAAGTACCACTGAGCAACAAAGAAGGTTATAAAACAAGGTGATTTCAATACAGCTACATGGTCCCCAGGGTATACGAAGATAAAGAGACATGAGACAAAACAATGGACCTGTAGAATGGAATAAGTTAGAATACCTGTCAAGGGGTGCTGAAGGTGGGTGTGGTGCATGAATCAAGCGCAGGACGCAGAAGCTCAGTCCAAAATACTTTAGTGCAATAATCACGTAGAAAATAAGCACAATAAGCCCGAAGGCGAAATAACGGCGCACACAGGCGTCAAACAAACGGCGCACAAACATGTGTGAAAACCCTCTCCAAAACACTGGAGGGAAGTACGTAGCTCCAACACGAAAACAGAAGAGCAATCACACACAAAGACAAACACAACCAACGAGAACTAAATAGGACACTAACGAGGACTAACAAGACACAGGTGTATAACATAAAGACAAAACCAAACGAACATGAAACATCGATCGGTGGCAGCTAGTACTGCGGGGACGACGACCGCCGAAGCCTGCCCGAACCAGGAGGAGGAGCAGCCTCGGCCGAAACCGTGACAATACCTCTATGATTCATTTCATTTGTCAGTTCTTCCAGCTAATGTGAGATGTTTAGATGACATAACATTTGAGGACACATACTGTAATTTAGCTGGCCATCTTTTCCCCTCCCTTTCTGGCTGCCCTCCCCCTTCCCTTCTAAGTTCAAGTTGGTTTATTTGTCATATACATGGAGTTAACAGTGCAATGAAATGCTGACTAGCAGGTTAACCTCTTGACAACAACAATAGAACAAGTCAGTAGCTAAGTTAATATAAAGAGTAATACAATAGTAATAAACCCTGCATTCATAACTATTCTTAACATACCTGGGGTGTTTCTGGGATAGAGGGTTGATATAAAAGTCAATATAATCAGCAATACAGTAAGATTCTGAGACACAATCACTTACTATTGGTCAGCCGTAGGGAACCGCCAACGTCTCAGGAGATATGTATTTTAGGCAGTAAGTAAAACTGCCTAGGCCTTGGAGAATCTGCCCCCAAAAGATAGACCATCTGTTTATCTGTAATGTACTTATCCTCATATAGTTTACTCACTATCTCCTGGATTAATCTTTGTGTTTTCCGGTTGTGTTGAGTGGGACAATGGAACATAGTGTTTACCATTATCCTATTGTCTATTGGCTTCAAGAAGATATTCACTTTATCCATTGCAACAATCTGAGCCCCCTTATCTGCTGGTTTAATCACTATATTCTGATTGATGTTCAATGTTTCTAGAGCTTGATTTTTTGACACATGTGTAAGGTTAAGCTGATATACAGGTCGGTTCTGAATTGTGAAAGGAAGCCACATCCCAACGTATAACAGTCTACAGTGAGGGAAAAAAGTATTTGATCCCCTGCTGATTTTGTACGTTTGCCCACTGACAAAGACATGATCAGTCTATAATTTTAATGGTAGGTTTATTTGAACAGTGAGAGACAGAATAACAACAAAAGAATCCAGAAAAACGCATGTAGAAAATGTTATAAATTGATTTGGATTTTAATGAGGGAAATAAGTATTTGACCCCTCTGCAAAACATGACTTAGTACTTGGTGGCAAAACCCTTGTTGGCAATCAAAGAGGTCAGACGTTTCTTGTAGTTGGTCACCAGGTTTGCACACATCTCAGGAGGGATTTTGTTCCACTCCTCTTTGCAGATCTTCTCCAAGTCATTAAGGTTTCGAGGCTGACGTTTGGCAACTCGAACCTTCAGCTCCCTCCACAGATTTTCTATGGGTTTTAGGTCTGGAGATTGGCTAGGCCACTCCAGGACCTTAATGTGCTTCTTCTTGAGCCACTCCTTTGTTGCCTTGGCCGTGTGTTTTGGGTCATTGTCATGCTGGAATACCCATCCACGACCCATTTTCAATGCCCTGGCTGAGGGAAGGAAGTTCTCACCCAAGATTTGATGGTACATGGCCCCGTCCATCATCCCTTTGATGCGGTGAAGTTGTCCTGTCCCCTTAGCAGAAAAACACCCCCAAAGCATAATGTTTCCACCTCCATGGTTGACGGTGGGGATGGTGTTCTTGGGGTCATAGGCAGCATTCCTCCTCCTCCAAACACGGCGAGTTGAGTTGATGCCAAAGAGCTCGATTTTGGTCTCATCTGACCACAACACTTTTACCCATCTCTCCTCTGAATCATTCAGATGTTCATTGGCAAACTTCAGACGGCCCTGTATATGTGCTTTTTGAGCAGGAGGACCTTGCGGGCGCTGCAGGATTTCAGTCCTTCACGGCGTAGTGTGTTTCCAAATGTTTTCTTGGTGACTATGGTCCCAGCTGCCTTGAGATCATTGACAAGATCCTCCCGTGTAGTTCTGGGCTGATTCCTCACCGTTCTCATGATCATTGCAACTCCACGAGGTGAGATCTTGCATGGAGCCCCAGGCCGAGGGAGATTGACAGTTATTTTGTGTTTCTTCCATTTGCGAATAAATCGCACTAACTGTTGTCACCTTCTCACCAAACTGCTTGGCGATGGTCTTGTAGCCCATTCCAGCCTTGTGTAGGTCTACAGTCTTGTCCCTGACATCCTTGGAGAGCTCTTTGGTCTTGGCCATGGTGGAGAGTTTGGAATCTGATTGATTGATTGCTTCTGTGGACAGGTGTCTTTCATACAGTGAACAAGCTGAGATTAGGAGCACTCCCTTTAAGAGTGTGCTCCTAATCTCAGCTCGTTACCTGTATAAAAGACACCTGGGAGCCAGAAATATTTCTGATTGAGAGGGGGTCAAATACTTATTTCCCTCATTAAAATGCAAATCAATTTATAATATTTTTGACATGCGTTTTTCTGGATTTTTTTGTTGTTATTCTATCTCTCACTGTTCAAATAAACCTACCAGTAAAATTATAGACTAATCATTTCTTTGTCAGTGGGCAAACATACAAAAGCAGCAGGGGATCAAATACTTTTTTCCCTCACTGTATATAGTTTCTGACACTGACTCCAACTGAGGTTCCCAATGTGAGGGGTTTGGAAATAGTATATGAGGAAAATGTGTTTCATAATCAAAATGATCTAATAACTACAATCTTCTATGATAGAAGTGTACTTCCCTCCGGAGGTCCCTGCAGTCCACCTGTTTAGGAGTTGGTATGAAAGTCAGTCCTCTTTCTAGAACCTCACTCTCGGCTTGGTTGAGCCCAATGGGACGTTGCTGGTCAACACCTCAAATCGGTCGTGAAGTAGTATGGACATATTGCTGGAGCAAGGTCACTAAACTGGTGGTTAGACAGGGTAGATCCAAGAGCAGGCCCCTGCTGTCATCTAGAGGGTGTTTCTCTGTACTGCTTGACACATGGAGACTCAATGGAGGCACAGTGCAAAGTGCTCAAAGTAAGGCCCAAACAATTGTTTGTCAGGCTGGGATCTATAAAGCAGTATGTTCTTCAATTAGATGCCAACTAATATTCATACAGGGACAATAGGTGGGACAGGAGGAAGAATGGTGTTTCTGATTTTCAGAGGAATTCCCCTTTTTTCTTTAGAGCTTCAGATTGAGATTGTTGTTATTCTCCAATATGTTTTTCTTCAGTGAGCCACTCTGGATTCTCCAAGGGGAAAACTCCCTCTATTCTCCACTAGAGAGTTGTAGCTCCATGCTTTTGCTGGGAATTGTCCACTGTTGGTATACATTTACTTGGTCCCCAAAATACCAAAATAAAAAGGTGTATTTGTCTAGTTTTAGCTGTCCCCAGTTAGCATCCATGTGGCTCATTGAAAAGTTTCTAAAAACAAAACGTACTCCTGACGTTTCACCACAATAGGCTTCTTCAGACAATGGTACAAAAAGTAGCCAAACAAAGCCAAAGGAGAGTGATGAGCAGCAGCAGCATCATCAAACCAGCGAAGGCCCGGCAAGCCCAACAGTGATGATGCTGCCGAGCTCCAGTTAGCTCCGTGTGCAGAGCCTACCCACCCTTCCACAAGCACCGCCAGTAATCACTTTATTATCAGGGTGAGGAGACGGCTGAGCTGAAACTGAAAGTACAGCATCCATTTGGAGATGACAGAGCAGAAAACCCTATATGGAAAGAACTGAAAAATAAAGTAAGTATTTCTGAACAATAATCTGAACAATAATCTATTCTAAAGGACAGAGTAAGAGAATGAATACCTGGAATGAAATATAAGGTAGACTATTATACATGTTATTTAGATTGTCATTATGGAGACACCTATTTCACAACCCTTATTCCATAAAACATATTAACGTTGTAGAACTGATGCGCATCAAGAAATACTGCATTCTAATGTCGACTTTGCTTATGGAAAACCATATCATGCAAAGGTTTTTACACATGCTCAGTTCTTGGGTTTCGTTCTTGGGTTTTGTTATCAGCAAAATGTCTGGTAAAGATGGAGCAGGAGCTTTTCAATGATATGGTGTACTCCGGAGTGGCGCAGTGGTCTACGGTCTACTAGAGATCCTGGTTCAAATCCAGGCTCTGTCGTAGCCGGCCGCGACCGGGAGACCCATGGGGCAGCTCACAATTGGCCCAGCGCCGTCCAGGGTAGGGGAGGGAATGGCCGGCAGGGATGTAGCTCAGTTGGTAGAGCATGGCGTTTGCAACGCCAGGGCTGTGGTTTCGTTTCCCACGGGGGGCCAGTATTATTATTATTTATTTTTTTAAACATGTAATTATGCACTAACTGTAAGTCGCTCTTGATAAGAGCATCTGCTAAATGACTAAAATGTAAATGTAATGGTTTGATGTTTTTCTCAGGGTTTCTCAATCCTTTTGTTCTTGCCCAGCATATACACACCTGATTCAACTAATCATCAAATATTTTAAGACAGTTTATTTGAGGACTGTTAACAATTATTATAGGCCTACAGTAAATCGTTTTTTGGAGAGAAAAAAACAGGTAAATCTGTAAATTATAAGTTTAGCTAAAATAATGTAAGAGTTGTCTTGAAGAAGCACTATAAAAAAAATGGAATCTACACTTGTCATCAGTGAGCATAACACGTGACTTCCGTCTCGCTTCCGCATTGTCTCCGTGCTGCTCTGCTGTTTGTTGCTACTTGGCTACCTGCCAAACTATTCACGTTTTACTTTTAATAAACGCGTTTAATCAATCTCTGTGTTCAACAAATTTACCAACTTTTTAGTTTTGTCCTCACTCATCTTTTTCGTTAAACTTTTTCACCCCGGACGTTTATCCCGAGACAGAAGAGTCATTTTCCTGTGCGTTTTAGCTGCCAACTTTACGTTATTTTCCTTTTTCCATCGCAACTTTTTTCCCTTATTCAACTTTTTCACTCCGGACGCTTTATCTGGACATGGTTCATCAACATCTTCAACAGCCGAAGCTAAGTAGTAACATTAACATGATGTCTTCTAATTGCAGTCGCTGTACTCATAATATACAGGAGAATTCTCGCCTTACGGCGAGAATAGCTGTGCTACAAGCCCAGCTTCAGACGCAATCGTTAGGCAAGGGTAATATCAGTGTAGGAAAGGAAGAAACAGCGTCTGTGCCACCAGTAAGTACAGACAGTAACGTTAGTATAAATCCCCCGCACAGTCCCCCGCAGCCGGACAACTTTCTCATGGCTTCTGGAGGGAAATACTGTTGGAATGCTCAACCGGTGTCGCTCATTCAGCCGACAGAAACCTTCAACCGGTTTTCCCCATTATGTAGCGAGTCGGAGTCTGAGTCTGAGTCTTCTCTAGTCTCTACTCCTCCCGTTACGGGTCTGAGACTCGAAGGCTCCCACCATTAGCTCTGACAAATTGAAAACCCTAGTCATTGGCGACTCCATTACCCGCAGTATTAGACTTAAAACGAATCACCCAGCGATCATACACTGTTTACCAGGGGGCAGGGCTACCGACGTTAAGGCTAATCTAAAGATGGTGCTGGCTAAAGCTAAAACTGGCGAGTGTAGAGAGTATAGAGATATTGTTATCCACGTCGGCACCAACGATGTTAGGATGAAACAGTCAGAGGTCACCAAGTGCAACATAGCTTCAGCGTGTAAATCAGCTAGAAAGATGTGTCGGCATCGAGTAATTGTCTCTGGCCCCCTCCCAGTTAGGGGAAGTGACGAGCTCTACAGCAGAGTCTCAGCACTCAATCGCTGGTTGAAAACTGTTTTCTGCCCCTCCCAAAAGATAACATTTGTGGATAATTGGCCCTCTTTCTGGGACTCACCCACAAACAGGACCAAGCCTGACCTGCTGAGGAGTGACGGACTCCATCCTAGCTGGAGGGGTGCTCTCCTCTTATCTACCAACATAGATAGGGCTCTAACTCCTCTAGCCCCACAGTGAAATAGGGTGCAGGCCAGGCAGCAGGCTGTTAGCCAACCTGCCAGCTTAGTGGAGTCTGCCAATAGCATAGTCAGTGTAGTCAGCTCAGCCATAACCATTGAGACTGTGTCTGTGCCTCGACCTAGGTTGGGCAAAACTAAACATGGCGGTGTTCACCCTAGCAATCTTATTAGGATAAAGACCTCCTCCATTCCTGCCATTATTGAAAGAGATCGTGATACCTCACATCTCAAAATAGGGTTACTTAATGTTAGATCCCTCACTTCAAAGGCAGTCATAGTCAATGAACTAATCACTGATCATAATCTTGATGTGATTGGCCTGACTGAAACATGGCTTATGCCTGATGAATTTGCTGTGTTAAATGAGGCCTCACCTCCTGGTTACACTAGTGACCATATTCCCCGTGCATCCCGCAAAGGCGGAGGTGTTGCTAACATTTACGATAGCAAATTTCAATTTACAAAAAAAAAATGGCGTTTTCATCTTTTGAGCTTCTAGTCATGAAATCTATGCAGCCTACTCAATCACTTTTTATAGCTACTGTTTACAGGCCTCCTGGGCCATATACAGCGTTCCTCTCTGAGTTTCCTGAATTCCTATCAGACCTTGTAGTCATAGCAGATCATATTCTAATTTTTGGTGATTTTAATATTCACATGGAGAAGTCCACAGACCCACTCCAAAAGTCTTTCGGAGCCATTATCGACTCACTGGGTTTTGTCCAACATGTCTCTGGACCTACTCACTGCCACAGTCATACTCTGGACCTAGTTTTGTCCCATGGAATAAATGTTGTAGATCTTAATGTTTTTCCACAAAATCCTGGACTATCGGACCACCATTTTATTACGTTTGCAATCGCAACAAATAATCTGCTCAGACCCCAACCAAGGAGCATCAAAAGTCGTGCTATAAATTCTCAGACAACACAAAAATTCATTGATGCCCTTCCAGACTCCTTCTGCCTACCCAAGGACGTCAGAGGACAAAAATCAGTTAACCACTTACCTGAGGAACTCAATTTAACCTTGCGCAATACCCTAGATGCAGTTGCACCCCTAAAAACGAAAAACATTTGT
Organism: Coregonus clupeaformis; assembly: GCF_020615455.1. Taxonomy (NCBI): domain Eukaryota; kingdom Metazoa; phylum Chordata; class Actinopteri; order Salmoniformes; family Salmonidae; genus Coregonus; species Coregonus clupeaformis. The sequence continues at coordinate 767,963 of NW_025533474.1, forward strand.
CATAAGAAACTAGCTCCCTGGTATACAGAAAATACCCGAGCTTTGAAGCAAGCTTCCAGGAAATTGGAACGGAAATGGCGCCACACCAAACTGGAAGTCTTCCGACTAGCTTGGAAAGACAGTACCGTGCAGTGACCGAAGAGCCCTCACTGCTGCTCGATCATCCTACTTTTCCAACTTAATCGAGGAAAATAAGAACAATCCAAAATTTATTTTTGATACTGTTGCAAAGCTAACTAAAAAGCAGCATTCCCAAGAGAGGATGGCTTTCACTTCAGCAGTGATAAATTCATGAACTTCTTTGAGGAAAAGATCATGACCATTAGAAAGCAAATTACGGACTCCTCTTTGAATCTGCATATTCCTCCAGGGCTTAGCTGTCCTGGATCTGCACAGATCTGCGAGGGCCTGGGATCGGGAGAGACACTTAAGTGTTTTAGTACTATATCTCTTGACACAATGATGAAAATAATCATGGCCTCTAAACCTTCAAGCTGCATACTGGATCCTATTCCTACTAAACTGCTGAAGGAGCTGCTTCCTGTGCTTGGCCCTCCTATGTTGAACATAATAAACAGCTCTCTATCCACCGGATGTGTACCAAACTCACTAAAAGTGGCAGTGATAAAGCCTCTCTTGAAAAAGCCAAACCTTGACCCGGAAAATATAAAAAACTATCGGCCTATATCGAATCTTCCATTCCTCTCAAAAAATTTTAGAAAAAAGCTGTTGCTGCTTTTTCTAAAATTTTGAGAGGAAATGGAAGATTTGATATAGGCAAGTTTTTTATATTTTCCGGGTCAAGGTTTGGCTTTTTCAAGAGAGGCTTTATCACTGCCACTTTTAGTGAGTTTGGTACACATCCGGTGGATAGAAATGCTTCAGTCTGGTTTTAGACCCCATCATAGCACTGAGACTGCACTTGTGAAGGTGGTAAATGACCTTTTAATGGCGTCAGACCGAGGCTCTGCATCTGTCCTCGTGCTACTAGACCTTAGTGCTGCCTTTGACACCATCGATCACCACATTCTTTTGGAGAGACTGGAAACCCAAATTGGTCTACACGGACAAGTTCTGGCCTGGTTTAGATCCTACCTGTCGGAAAGATATCAGTTTGTCTCTGTGAATGGTCTGTCCTCCGACAAATCAGCTGTACATTTCGGTGTTCCTCAAGGTTCCGTTTTAGGACCACTATTGTTTTCACTATATATTTTACCTCTTGGGGATGTTATTCGAAAACATAATGTTAACTTTCACTGCTATGCGGATGACACACAGCTGTACATTTCAATGAAGCATGGTGAAGCCCCCAAAAATTGCCCTCGCTAGAAGCCTGTGTTTCAGACATAAGGAAGTGGATGGCTGAAAACTTTTACTTTTAAACTCGGACAAAACAGAGATGCTTGTTCTAGGTCCCAAGAAACAAAGAGATCTTCTGTTAAATCTGACAATTCATCTTGATGGTTGTAAAGTCGTCTCAAATAAAACTGTGAAGGACCTAGGCGTTACTCTTGACCCTGATCTCTCTTTTGACGAACATATCAAGACTGTTTCAAGGACAGCTTTTTTCCATCTACGTAACATTGCAAAAATCAGAAATTTTCTGTCCAAAAATGATGCAGAAAAAAATTAATCCATGCATTTGTTACTTCTAGGTTAGACTACTGCAATGCTCTATTTTCCGGCTACCCGGATAAAGCACTAAATAAACTTCAGTTAGTGCTAAATACGGCTGCTAGAATCCTGACTAGAACCAAGAAATTTGATCATATTACTCCAGTGCTAGCTTCCCTACACTGGCTTCCTGTTAAGGCAAGGGCTGATTTCAAGGTTTTACTGTTAACCTATAAAGCGTTACATGGGCTTGCTCCTACCTATCTTTCCGAGTTGGTCCTGCCGTACATACCAATACGTACGCTACGGTCACAAGACGCAGGCCTCCTAATTGTCCCTAGAATTTCTAAGCAAACAGCGGGAGGTAGGGGCTTTCTCCTATAGATCTCCATTTTTATGGAACAGTCTGCCTACCCATGTGAGAGACGCAGACTCGGTCTCAACCTTTAAGTCTTTACTGAAGACTTATCTCTTCAGTAGGTCATATGATTGAGTGTAGTCTGGCCCAGGAGTGTGAAGGTGAACGGAAAGGCTGGAGCAACGAACAGCCCTTGCTGTCTCTGCCAGGCCGGTTCCCCTCTCCACTGGGGTTCTCTGCCTCTAACCCTGTTGCAGGGGCTGAGTCACTGGCTTGCTGGTGCTCTTTCATGCCGTCCCTGGGAGGGGTGCGTCACTTGAGTGGGTTGAGTTACTGGACGTGATCTTCCTGTCTGGGTTGGCGCCCCCCTTGGTTTGTGCTGTGGTGGAGACCTCTGTGGGCTATACTCGGCCTTGTCTCAGGATTGTAAAAAGTTGGTGGTTGGGGATATCCCTCTAGTGGTGCGGGGGCTGTGCTTTGGCGGAGTGGGTGGGGTTATATCCTTCCTGTTTGGCCCTGTCCGGGGTTTCTTCGGATGGGGCCACAGTGTCTCCGGACCGCTCCTGTCTCAGCCTCCAGTATTTATGCTGCAGTAGTTTATGTGTCGGGGGGCTGGGGTTAGTTGGTTATACCTGGAGTACTTCTCCTGTCTTATCCAGTGTCCTGTGTGAATTTAAGTATGCTCTCTCTAATTCTCTCGTTCTCTCTTTCTCTCTGAGAACCTGAGCCCTAGGACCATACGTCAGGACTACCGGGCATGATGACACCTTGCTGTCCCCAGTCCACCTGGCCTTGCTGCTATTCCAGTTTCAACTGTTCTGCCTGCGGCTCACGAAACCCCTACCTGTCCCAGACCTGCTGTTTTCAACTCTTAATGATCGGCTATGAAAAGCCAACTGAGAGACCTGAGCCCTAGGACCATACGTCGGGACTACCGGCCGTGGTGACTCCTTGCTGTCCCCAGTCCGCCTGGCCTTGCTGCTATTCCAGTTTAAACTGTTCTGCCTGCGGTTATGGAACCCCTACCTGTCCCAGACCTGCTGTTTTAAACTCTTAATGATCGGCTATGAAAAGCCAACTGAGATTTATTCCTGATTATTATTTGACCATGCTTGTCACTTATGAACATTTTTGAACATCTTGGCATGGTTCTGTTATAATCTCCACCGGCACAGCCAGAAGAGGACTGGCCACCCCTCATAGCCTGGTTCCTCTCTAGGTTTCTTCCTAGGTTTTGCCTTTCTAGGGAGTTTTTCCTAGCCACCGTGCTTCTACACCTGCATTACTAGCTGTTTGGGGTTTTAGGCTGGGTTTCTGTACAGCACTTCGAGATATTAGCTGATGTAAGAAGGGCTATATAAAATAAAATTGATTGATTGATTGATTTGGCACAATGTCAGGAGTTACTGCAATCACATGCAACTGACTGTTAGCGCCACCCTCTGGTTACTATTGGTATATAAAAGGGTGAGGCCATGACTGCAGTTGAAACTGAAAATAACAAAGTATCTGTACAGGGGCCATTTTGAGATGACAGAGCAGCTCATAGTTTAATCTCTAAACTACAACGCAGTTTGAAAGTAAAGTGAGTATTTCAGGTTAATAATCTAGAATAAAGGGAACATTAGGAATTCACCAAACTAGTGTGGGAGTGCTGCTGGGCCATTCCTACCATGCAGAGCCTTTTCTGGCCCCAGGAAATATCACTTCTTATTTAGTGTAAAATGTGGATTCAAAAAGGCTTTACATATAAAGTCAGGTGTCCTTTACCTTAAACTGGAGGGGAAAGAAACACACACCTGTTTAGGAGAGGTGCTGGGTAACAGAGGAGAACACCTGTTTAGGAGAGGTGCTGGCTAGCAGAGTAGAACACCTGTTTAGGAGAGGTGCTGGCTAGCAGAGTAGAACACCTGTTTAGGAGAGGTGCTGGGTAGCAGAGTAGAACACCTGTTTAGGAGAGGTGCTGGCTAGCAGAGTAGAACACCTGTTTAGGAGAGGTGCTGGCTAACAGAGTAGAACACCTGTTTAGGAGAGGTGCTGGCTAGCAGAGTAGAACGCCTGTTTAGGAGAGGTGCTGGCTAACAGAGTAGAACACCTGTTTAGGAGAGGTGCTGGCTAACAGAGTAGAACACCTGTTTAGGAGAGGTGCTGGCTAGCAGAGTAGAACACCTGTTTAGGAGAGGTGCTGGCTAGCAGAGTAGAACACCTGTTTAGGAGAGGTACTGGCTAACAGAGTAGAACACCTGTTTAGGAGAGGTGCTGGGTAGCAGAGTAGAACACCTGTTTAGGAGAGGTGCTGGGTAGCAGAGTAGAACACCTGTTTAGGAGAGGTGCTGGCTAACAGAGGAGAACACCTGTTTAGGAGAGGTGCTGGGTAACAGAGTAGAACACCTGTTTAGGAGAGGTGCTGGCTAACAGAGTAGAACACCTGTTTAGGAGAGGTTCTGGCTAACAGAGTAGAACACTTGTAAAAGAAAAGGAGAGTCTCACTCTATGAGCTCAGATGAAATAATGTAATAACCTGATAACCAATGTTTCGATAGACAGCTGTCTTCATCATTTACCTTAAAAATACCAAAATATGGATCATAATGAAACAGATTAGATCGACAGGGGGGACCTGATCCCAGATCAGCACTCCTCCTCTGGGAAACTGCATGTATGAAACCGAACACATAGTCGTAGTCTAGTTACAGCAGGTGTTTACTGCCATCTAGTGGAAGATACCAATAAAACACTTTATTATAAGGGTGGGGAGACGACTGAGCTGAAACTGAAAGTACAGAATCCATTTGGAGATGACAGAGCAGAAAACACTATATGGAGAGAACTGAAAAATAAAGTAAGTATTTCTGAACAATAATCTGAACAATAATCTATTCTAAAGGACAGAGTAAGAGAATGAATACCTGGAATGAGATATAAGGTAGACTATTATACATGTTATTTAGATTGTCATTATGGAGACACCTATTTTACAACCCTTATTCCATGAAACATATTAACGCTGTATAACTGATGCGCATCAAGAAATAAGGTGACAAATCACAGGAAAACTACTTTAGGCTCTCTAGAGCACGTTAGATACATTCTGTCGGAGGTGGTTTAAACTGCATTCTAATGTCGACTTTGCTTATGGAAAACCATATCATGCCAAGGTTTTTACACATGCTCTGTTCTTTTACATGATATGGTTTGATTTTTATCTCAGGAATTCTCAATCCTTTTGTTCTTGCCCAGCATTTACACACCTGATTAAACTAATCATCAAATATTTTAAGACAGTTTAATTGAGCACTGTTAACAATTGTTATAGGCCTACAGTAAATCATATTTTGGAGAGAAAAAAACACAACTAAACCTGGTTTCGAGTAAATTATAAGTTTAGCTAAAATAATGTAAGAGATGTCTTGAAGAAGGACTATAAAAAAAAGGAATCAAGATTTGGCACAATGTCAGGAGTTACTGCAATCACATGCAACTGACTGTTAGCGCCACCCTCTGGTTACTATTGGTATATAAAGGGGTGAGGCCATGACTGCAGTTGAAACTGAAAATAACAAAGTATCTGTACAGGGGCCATTTTGAGATGACAGAGCAGCTCATAGTTTAATCTCTAAACTGCAACGCAGTTTGAAAGTAAAGTGAGTATTTCAGGTTAATAATCTAGAATAAAGGGAACATTTGGAATTCACCAAACTAGTGTTGGAGTGCTGCTGGGCCATTCCTACCATGCAGAGCCTTTTCTGGCCCCAGGAAATATCACTTCTTATTTAGTGTAAAATGTGGATTCCAAAAGGCTTTAAATATAAAGTCAGGTGTCCTTTACCTTAAACTGGAGGCGAAAGAAACACACACCTGTTTAGGAGAGGTGCTGGGTAGCAGAGGAGAACACCTGTTTAGGAGAGGTGCTGGCTAACAGAGTAGAACACCTGTTTAGGAGAGGTGCTGGCTAACAGAGGAGAACACCTGTTTAGGAGAGGTGCTGGCTAACAGAGTAGAACACCTGTTTAGGAGAGGTGCTGGGTAGCAGAGTAGAACACCTGTTTAGGAGAGGTTCTGGCTAACAGAGTAGAACACCTGTTTAGGAGAGGTGTTGGGTAGCAGAGTAGAACACCTGTTTAGGAGAGGTTCTGGCTAACAGAGTAGAACACCTGTTTAGGAGAGGTGCTGGCTAACAGAGTAGAACACCTGTTTAGGAGAGGTGCTGGGTAACAGAGGATAACACTTGTTTAGGAGAGGTTCTGGCTAACAGAGTAGAACACCTGTTTAGGAGAGGTGCTGGGTAACAGAGGAGAACACCTGTTTAGGAGAGGTGCTGGGTAGCAGAGTAGAACACCTGTTTAGGAGAGGTTCTGGCTAACAGAGTAGAACACCTGTTTAGGAGAGGTGTTGGGTAGCAGAGTAGAACACTTGTTTAGGAGAGGTTCTGGCTAACAGAGTAGAACACCTGTTTAGGAGAGGTGCTGGGTAGCAGAGTAGAACACCTGTTTAGGAGAGGTGTTGGGTAGCAGAGTAGAACACCTGTTAAGGAGAGGTGCTGGCTAACAGAGGAGAACACCTGTTTAGGAGAGGTGCTGGCTAACAGAGTAGAACACCTGTTTAGGAGAGGTGCTGGCTAACAGAGGAGAACACCTGTTTAGGAGAGGTGCTGGCTAGCAGAGGAGAACACCTGTTTAGGAGAGGTGCTGGGTAACAGAGTAGAACACCTGTTTAGGAGAGGTGCTGGGTAGCAGAGTAGAACACCTGTTTAGGAGAGGTGCTTGCTAACAGGGTAGAACACCTGTTTAGGAGAGGTGCTGGCTAACAGAGTAGAACACCTGTTTTGGAGAGGTGCTGGCTAACAGAGGAGAACACCTGTTTAGGAGAGGTGCTGGGTAACTGAGTAGAACACCTGTTTAGGAGAGGTGCTGGCTAACAGAGAAGAACACCTGTTTAGGAGAGGTGCTGGGTAACAGAGTAGAACACCTGTTTAGGAGAGGTGCTGGCTAACAGAGGAGAACACCTGTTTAGGAGAGGTGCTGGGTAACAGAGGAGAACACCTGTTTAGGAGAGGTGCTGGGTAACAGAGGAGAACACCTGTTTAGGAGAGGTGCTGTTTAACAGAGGAGAACACCTGTTTAGGAGAGGTGCTGGGTAACAGAGGAGAACACCTGTTTAGGAGAGGTGCTGGGTAACAGAGGAGAACACCTGTTTAGGAGAGGTGCTGGCTAACAGAGGAGAACACCTGTTTAGGAGAGGTGCTGGCTAACAGAGTAGAACACCTGTTTAGGAGAGGTGCTGGCTAGCAGAGTAGAACACCTGTTTAGAAGAGGTGCTGGGTAACAGAGTAGAACACCTGTTTAGGAGAGGTGCTGGGTAACAGAGTAGAACACCTGTTTAGGAGAGGTGCTGGGTAACAGAGTAGAACACCTGTTTAGGAGAGGTGCTGGGTAGCAGAGGAGAACACCTGTTTAGGAGAGGTGCTGGCTAACAGAGTAGAACACCTGTTTAGGAGAGGTGCTGGGTAGCAGAGTAAAACACCTGTTTAGGAGAGGTGCTGGGTAGCAGAGTAGAACACCTGTTTAGGAGAGGTGCTGGCTAGCAGAGTAGAACACCTGTTTAGGAGAGGTGCTGGGTAGCAGAGTAGAACACCTGTTTAGGAGAGGTGCTGGCTAACAGAGTAGAACACCTGTTTAGGAGAGGTGTTGGGTAGCAGAGTAGAACACTTGTTTAGGAGAGGTTCTGGCTAACAGAGTAGAACACCTGTTTAGGAGAGGTGCTGGGTAGCAGAGTAGAACACCTGTTTAGGAGAGGTGTTGGGTAGCAGAGTAGAACACCTGTTAAGGAGAGGTGCTGGCTAACAGAGGAGAACACCTGTTTAGGAGAGGTGCTGGCTAACAGAGTAGAACACCTGTTTAGGAGAGGTGCTGGCTAACAGAGGAGAACACCTGTTTAGGAGAGGTGCTGGCTAGCAGAGGAGAACACCTGTTTAGGAGAGGTGCTGGGTAACAGAGTAGAACACCTGTTTAGGAGAGGTGCTGGGTAGCAGAGTAGAACACCTGTTTAGGAGAGGTGCTTGCTAACAGGGTAGAACACCTGTTTAGGAGAGGTGCTGGGTAACTGAGTAGAACACCTGTTTAGGAGAGGTGCTGGCTAACAGAGAAGAACACCTGTTTAGGAGAGGTGCTGGGTAACAGAGTAGAACACCTGTTTAGGAGAGGTGCTGGCTAACAGAGGAGAACACCTGTTTAGGAGAGGTGCTGGGTAACAGAGGAGAACACCTGTTTAGGAGAGGTGCTGGGTAACAGAGGAGAACACCTGTTTAGGAGAGGTGCTGTTTAACAGAGGAGAACACCTGTTTAGGAGAGGTGCTGGGTAACAGAGGAGAACACCTGTTTAGGAGAGGTGCTGGGTAACAGAGGAGAACACCTGTTTAGGAGAGGTGCTGGCTAACAGAGGAGAACACCTGTTTAGGAGAGGTGCTGGCTAACAGAGTAGAACACCTGTTTAGGAGAGGTGCTGGCTAGCAGAGTAGAACACCTGTTTAGGAGAGGTGCTGGGTAACAGAGTAGAACACCTGTTTAGGAGAGGTGCTGGGTAACAGAGTAGAACACCTGTTTAGGAGAGGTGCTGGGTAACAGAGTAGAACACCTGTTTAGGAGAGGTGCTGGGTAGCAGAGGAGAACACCTGTTTAGGAGAGGTGCTGGCTAACAGAGTAGAACACCTGTTTAGGAGAGGTGCTGGGTAGCAGAGTAAAACACCTGTTTAGGAGAGGTGCTGGGTAGCAGAGTAGAACACCTGTTTAGGAGAGGTGCTGGCTAGCAGAGTAGAACACCTGTTTAGGAGAGGTGCTGGGTAGCAGAGTAGAACACCTGTTTAGGAGAGGTGCTGGCTAACAGAGTAGAACACCTGTTTAGGAGAGGTGCTGGGTAACAGAGTAGAACACCTGTTTAGGAGAGGTGCTGGCTAACAGAGTAGAACACCTGTTTAGGAGAGGTGCTGGCTAACAGAGTAGAACACCTGTTTAGGAGAGGTGCTGGCTAACAGAGTAGAACACCTGTTTAGGAGAGGTGCTGGCTAACAGAGTAGAACACCTGTTTAGGAGAGGTGCTGGGTAACAGAGGAGAACACCTGTTTAGGAGAGGTGCTGGCTAACAGAGTAGAACACCTGTTTAGGAGAGGTGCTGGCTAGCAGAGTAGAACACTTGTAAAAGAAAAGGAGAGTCTCACTCTATGAGCTCAGATGAAATAATGTAATAACCTGATGACCAACGTTTCAAGAGTCAGCTGTCTTCATCATTTACCTTAAAAATACCAAAATATGGATCATAATGAAACAGATTAAATGGACAGGGGGGACCTGATCCTAGATCAGCACTCCTCCTATGGGAAACTGCATTTATGAAACCGAACACATAGTCGTAGTCTAGTTACAGCAGGTGTTTACTGCCATCTAGTGGAAGATACCAATAAAACACTTGATTATCAGGGTGGGGAGGCGACTGAGCTGAAACTGAAAGTACAGGATCCATTTGGAGATGACAGAGGAGAAAACACTATATGGAGAGAACTGAAAAATAAAGTAAGTATTTCTGAACAATAATCTATTCTAATGGGCAGAGTAAGAGAATGAATACCTGGAATGAGATATAAGGTAGACTATTATACATGTTATTTAGATTGTCATTAAGGAGACACCTATTTTACAACCCTTATTCCATTAAACATATTAACGCTGTAGAACTGATGCGCATCAAGAAATAAGGTGACAAATCACAGGAAAACTACTTTAGGCGCTCTAGAGCACGTTAGATACATTCTGTCGGAGGTGGTTTAAACTGCATTCTAATGTCGACTTTGCTTATGGAAAACCATATCATGCGAAGGTTTTTACACATGCTCAGTTCTTTTAAATGATATGGTTTGATTTTTATCTCAGGGTTTCTCAATCCTTTTGTTCTTGCCCAGCATTTACACACCTGATTCAACTAATCATCAAATATTTTAAGACAGATTAATTGAGCACTGTTAACAATTGTTATAGGCCTACAGTAAATCATATTTTGGAGAGAAAAAAACACAACTAAACCTGGTTTCGAGTAAATTATAAGTTTAGCTAAAATAATGTAAGAGATGTCTTGAAGAAGGACTATAAAAAAAAGGAAGCAAGATTTAGCACAATGTCAGGAGTTACTGCAATCACATGCAACTGACTGTTAGCGCCACCCTCTGGTTACTATTGGTATATAAAGGGGTGTGGTCATGACTGCAGTTGAATCTGAAAATAACAAAGTATCTGTACAGGGGCCATTTTGAGATGACAGAGCAGCTCATAGTTTAATCTCTAAACTGCAACGCAGTTTCAAAGTAAAGTGAGTATTTCAGGTTAATATTGGGGATTTATTATTCTCCTAAATTGATGGGATGACTAACTTAGAAAGAATGCAGTCTTGACTGGGCTAATGTAGGCTGTGACACCTGGCAAGGCTGTGATTGATGTGAAGAGCTGCTTTAGGGGGGTAAAAATAAAATAAGGATTGTGTCTTCAAATGCTAGACTATAATAGTTATTTGTGATCTGTGAGCCTTCCTTTGACATAGGAATGATATCTAAGGGAGCTGGCTCTTCTCACTATGATAGGTTGTTATGATAATCTTGTGCCTGGCTGAAGTGTGTAACAAATGGCGCCGAAGAGATGAGAACAACCCCCTGCATCAACGGATTGGCTGAGAAAGTTTAAACCACGCTCAAGTCTTTACTCTAATTGGCCAGCAGAGAAGTGGGAAACTTTCTGTCAGAGTATTTGGGTATTGTTTCTGAAACAATGTGTTAGTTGTCTGGAGTGTCCTGCGAGACATCACAGAGAGCCCGTATATACGAAACATCATATTTACCATTGAAGGTTTTTGCATTAATTAAAATAATTAGTATACCTTAGAAGTCGTGTTGACCTCTTTTGTTCCTGATACCAGATTTGAATTGACGCGACTTTGACATTAATAATCTAGAATAAAGGGAACATTTGGAATTCAACAAACTAGTGTTGGAGAGCTGCTGGGCCAATCCTACCATGCAGAGCCTTTTCTGGCCCCAGGAAATATCACTTCTTATTTAGTGGAAAATGTGGACTCCAAAAGGCTTTAAATATAAAGTCAGGTGTCCTTTACCTTAAACTGGAGGCAAAAGAAAACATACACCTGTTTAGGAGAGGTGCTGGCTAGCAGAGTAGAACACCTGTTTAGGAGAGGTGCTGGGTAGCAGAGTAGAACACCTGTTTAGGAGAGGTGCTGGCTAACAGAGTAGAACACCTGTTTAGGAGAGGTGCTGGGTAGCAGAGGAGAACACCTGTTTAGGAGAGGTGCTGGGTAGCAGAGGAGAACACCTGTTTAGGAGAGGTGCTGGGTAGCAGAGGAGAACACCTGTTTAGGAGAGGTGCTGGGTAGCAGAGGAGAACACCTGTTTAGGAGAGGTGCTGGCTAACAGAGTATAACACCTGTTTAGGAGAGGTGCTGGGTAGCAGAGGAGAACACCTGTTTAGGAGAGGTGCTGGGTAGCAGAGTAGAACACCTGTTTAGGAGAGGTGCTGGGTAGCAGAGTAGAACACCTGTTTAGGAGAGGTGCTGGGTAGCAGAGTAGAACACCTGTTTAGGAGAGGTGCTGGGTAGCAGAGTAGAACACCTGTTTAGGAGAGGTGCTGGCTAACAGAGGAGAACACCTGTTTAGGAGAGGTGCTGGGTAGCAGAGTAGAACACCTGTTTAGGAGAGGTGCTGGGTAGCAGAGTAGAACACCTGTTTAGGAGAGGTGCTGGGTAGCAGAGTAGAACACCTGTTTAGGAGAGGTGCTGGGTAGCAGAGTAGAACACCTGTTTAGGAGAGGTACTGGGTAGCAGAGGAGAACACTTGTAAAAGAAAAGGAGAGTCTCACTCTATGAGCTCAGATGAAATAATGTAATAACCTGATGACCAATGTTTCGATAGACAGTTGTCTTCATCATTTACCTTAAAAATACCAAAATATGGATCCTGAAAGGGAATTTGATGTATTTTCATATGGGTTAAATGGAATAGTAACTGAAATCTGGACACTGACTGTAGGCCTGTAACCTAATATAATATGAACTGCTGCAGAATTATGGATTTCTGTCATTTAAATGATACAACAAATGTTCATTTTGTCTCGGGAACAGGGGTGGATAAAGGTTATTCATTTCAGTATCTCTTGAGATAATGTGAATGAGACTGTAAGGTGTTATCTTTGACACTATTACGCAAACAGTATTTTCAACCTTATCAACGTTATTAAACCGTTCAAACTGATGACATTTGGACATTTTGCATAGTACCAATCTTTCCACTGTTTTGGAGTTATTGCGTTTTCTCCCGGTCCCTAAACGAAACGCTGAACTTTAGCAGTTTTAACAAGATTACTAATGCATTCATTCTGTCAATGTACGACATTATTCTGGTGAGCACTACTTTATTTAGTCTTCTGGGGCAACACGTTATAACAGAAGAGAACCTGCATGTATCAAACTATAGTTGACAAACAAATGGCCGACCAAATGTCGCTAATTATAAGCAGAAACGTGTCTAAATGTGAAAGTAGCCAGTAGGCTATACGGTCCTGTACAGAGAATCAGCTAAATACATTATTACCGTGGATCAAACTGGTGGCCTACTTTTTGAAGGGATTTGTTTGACAATCAGATGAAAACATCATCACATATGATATGTGAAACTGAGCCTGAGCAGACCTCAGAAACATCTGTAACAGGGATAAGATGTGAACATGCATCAACTCAAAAACAGAATACTGAAGTATCCTGAATAATAACGGGATATTGGTGTGCATGTCAATGTGATGGCTGGTACAGCAGGGGTTTACTGCCATCTAGTGGAAGATACCAATAAAACACTTGATTATCAGGGTGGGGAGGCGACTGAGATGAAACTGAAAGTAAATGTTTCTTCTGTACAGGATCCATTTGGAGATGACAGAGCAGAAAACACTATATGGAGAGAACTGAAAAAGAAAGTGAGTATTTCTGAACAATAATCTATTCTAAAGGACAGAGTAAGAATGAATACCTGGAATGAGATATTACTAGTTAGTAGAACTGCTACTTGTGCTTAGTTGCTGACAGACAGCAGTTTTCAAAGTGGAAACTAATCAGTAGGCCTTAGTGTTATAAGGTAGATTTTATCATTGTCATTATGAAGACACCTATTTTACAACCCTTATTCCATGAAACATATTAACGCTGTAGAACTGATGCACATCAAGAAATAAGGTGACAAATCACAGGAAAACTACTTTAGGCGCTCTAGAGCACGTTAGATACATTCTGTCGGAGGTGGTTTAAACTGCATTCTAATGTCGACTTTGCTTATGGAAAACCATATCATGCCAAGGTTTTTACACATGCTCAGTTCTTGGGTTTCGTGAGTGTAAATTTTGAAAATGGAAGTTATGGAACTCCATCATGTGCTTCTGTTATGAGAAAAACCTCCACAATGAAACAGACATTAATTGTGGAGAATGATAGATCTGTTAGCCATCAAGTAGCCTATTCATTGTTATGCCTGTCTAGGCAACTGTAGCCTGCCATTTTATACTATAAATATGTTGAAATGACTGGAGTCGTTGCAAATCATTTTGTGCCACTTGTGTAGCCAACCTGGAGCTGGCAAACAGATGTAATAAATAGCCTTTAACTTCAGTTTATTGTTGTTGTAGCCTCGTGTTATTATGTAATTATTAATGGCCGTGTTTAGTTCATTCAATTGGAAGTTATCAAGTGTCACCATGGTCACAGTTCTATTGCAATTGCTGATCAGATGTTAGAATGCATTAGATTGAAGGTAACAGTCAGCCAGATTAGGCTACAGGTAAAGAAATTACCTGGCTGTTGTTGACAAGCATTGGCCTATTCAGTTCATATCCATATTATTCATATTTCATTCAGTGATTGAAATTACGACCCCATCCTCAGTAGCCTATTCCAGCAGGCTACTGGGCAACAGAAGCACTTCCTACCTCAACATCGCCTTGCTGTTCATGTCAAATAAATGAATCTGTCAATTTGAACTAAGCAAGCTGCTAAATCATTCAGCTTACATCTTGCCTACATGTTGCCCAGGCTACTGGAGGCTGTCTGAAATAAGATGTAGACCTATCAGGGAAACATTTTTGGGGGCCTTGTTGGTGGGTTTGTTGGTGGGTTTTGAGTAGTCATTGTGTTAGAAAAAGTAATTGCATTAAATCACCTGACTGTTTCGATATGTCTGTTAGTTAATGTTTTATTTCTAAGAGATAATGAATAAAATAGAACAGTTGACATTCTAGAATGAGTTGTCACTGTATCCACCACAACCAACATGCTGCATCTCTGTTTAGGGGTCAGTGGTCTAAAATGAGTCTCTCTGGGGAGAGAGAGGAGGGGGGGCCTGCCTCTAAAATGAGTCTCTCTGGGGAGAGAGAGGAGGGGGGCCCTGCCTCTAGAATGAGTCTCTTTGGGGAACATGACACCAAAGACAAGAGGTGAGCTGAAAATATTGTTTAAGAATTTATATTAGAAAATGCTATATAGGAGAAAAGAAAATCACATTTGTGTTTTTTCATCAGAAATGATTACTAATGGTTACCTTCAATATAACTATTGTAGATTTGAGATGTGATTTAAAACCATTGTTTAGCTGGAATGTATTGTTCGTATCCTGTATATTTGACTGTGATACGTGGTTATCTCACCTAGCTACCTTAAGATGAATGCATTTACAGATGCCATATCTTAGTTTGACCCAGTTTCTCACAGCAGAAACATAATCCTGCAGCAATAGCAAATGTGTATTTTTCGGTGGATTATAATTAAGGGATATTTTCTGTAGGGGTTCATACATTTTTCATCAGGGAAAATCAAGTCTGACATTTTAAAGTGGAAATTACACACTTTAGACACCTTTATAAAGCCTTGTAGTGGTTTAATAATTTCTTTAAACAATAAAAGCTAATTGACCAACATTTCTGAAAATGGATATATAGCGTTTTGGAATGAAACTCTTCTCATGTTTCCCCATCTGAGCTCAGAGTAGATGAGAGATGTAATGTTTGTCTCTGTTGTGTTGAAGCCCAATCAAGCAGGAGAGACCAGCCTCCCCTGTACCCAGCTGTGTGTCCATGAAGAGTGACAAGTCTATGGAACAACCTATAGTGTTTAGAGAGGGAGACTTTTCTACTGAACAAAGGTAAGAAGAACTCATGGGTCATGGTCAGTGAGTTAAACAACACTGTCTCTAGTCATTTCTCCTCTCCCATTTTCCCATTTCTTTTTGTTAATTTCATAATCCATAGGCTAATCCTTTTTTCCATTTTCATAGTTCTGAAACAATATTAAACAAACACAACATTCCCTCCCTGTGTGTGTGTGTGTGTGTGTGTGTGTGTCAGTGAGTGTGTGTGCACACCCTGGATGAGGAGATGTAATCTCTATCCTGATTGCCTAGTCACTTTTACCCCTACCTACATGTACATATTACCTCAACTACCTGGTACCCTGCACATTGACTCAGTACTGGTTCTCCTTGTATATAGTCTAGTTATTACCTCAACTACCTGGTACCCCTGCACCCCTGCAAACATCCTGTGGCGTACTGCATTAGCATCAAATAGCCCCCGTGATATGCAACTTTTCAGGGAAGTTAGGAACCAATATACACAAGCAGTTAGGAAAGCAAAGGCTAACTTTTTCAAACAGAAATTTGCATCCTGTAGCACTAACTCCAAAAAGTTTTGGGACACTGTAAAGTCCATGGAAAATAAGAGCACTTCCTCCCAGCTGCCCACTGCACTGAGGCTAGGAAACACTATCACCACCGATAAATCTACAATAATCGAGAATTTCAACAAGCATTTTGCTACGGCTGGCCATGCTTTCCACCTGGCTACCACTACCCCGGCCACCAGCTCTGCACCCTCCGCTGCAACTTGCCCATGCCCCCCCGCTTCTCCTTCACACAAATCCAGACAGCTGATGTTCTAAAAGAGCTGCAAAATCTGGACCCCTACAAATCATCTGGACTAGACAATCTGGACCCTTTCTTTCTAAAACTAGCCGCCGAAATTGTCGCAACCCCTATTACTAGCCTGTTCAAACTCTCTTCGTAACGTCTGAGATCCCCAGAGATTGGAAAGCTGCCGCGGTCATCCCCCTCTTCAAAGGGGGTGACACTCTAGATCCAAACTGTTACAGACCCATATCCATCCTGCCCTGCCTTTCAAAAGTTTTTGAAAGCCAAGTCAACAAACAGATCACCAACCATTTCGAATCCCACCGTACCTTCTCCGCTATGCAATCCGGTTTCCGAGCTGGTCATGGGTGCACTTCAGCCACGCTCAAGGTCCTAAATGATATTATAACCGCGATCGATAATAGACAGTACTGTGCAGCCGTTTTCATTGACCTGGCCAAGGCTTTCGACTCTGTCAACCACCGCATTCTTATTGGCAGACTAAATAGCCTTGGTTTCTCTAATGACTGCCTCGCCTGGTTCACCAACTACTTCTCAGATAGAGTTCAATTTGTCAAATCGGAGGGCCTGTTGTCTGGACCTATGGCAGTCTCTATGGGGGGTGCCACAGGGTTCAATTCTTGGGCCAACTCTTTTCTCTGTGTATATCAATGACGTCGCTCTTGCTGCTGGTGACTCTCAGATCCACCTCTACGCAGACGACACCATTTTGTATACATCTGGCCCTTCATTGGACACTGTGTTAACAAACCTCCAAACGAGCTTCAATTCCATACAACACTCCTTCAGTAGCCTCCAACTGCTCTTAAACACTAGTAAAACAAAATGCATGCTCTTCAACCGAACGCTGCTTGCACCCGCCCACCCGACTAGAATCACTACTCTAGACGGGTCTGACCTAGAGTACGTGGACAACTACAAATATCTAGGTGTCTGGTTAGACTGTAAACTCTCCTTCCAGACTCACATTAAGAATCTCCAATCCAAAGTTAAATCTAGAATCGGTTTCCTATTTTGCAACAAAGCCTCCTTCACTCATGCTGCCAAACATGCCCTTGTAAAACTGACTATCCTACCGATCCTTGACTTTGGCGATGTCATTTACAAAATAGCCTCCAACACTCTACTCAGCAAATTGGATGTTGTCTATCACAGTGCCATCCGTTTTGTCTCCAAAGCCCCATATAATACCCACCACTGTGACCTGTACGCTCTTGTTGGCTGGTCCTCACTACATATTCGTCGCCAAACCCACTGGCTCCAGGCCATCTATAAATCACTGCTAGGCAAATCCCGCCTTATCTTAGCTCATTGGTCACCATAGCAACACCCACCCGTAGTCTGCGCTCCAGCGGGGTATATCTCACTGGTCATCCCCAAAGCCAACACCTCCTTTGGCACGCAATTCCTTCCAGTTCTCTGCTGCCAATGACTGGAACAAATTGCAAAAATCTCTGAAGCTGGAGACGCTTATCTCCCTCACTAACTTTAAGCATCAGTTGTCAGAGCACCTTACCGATCACTGCACCTGTACACAGCCCATCTGAAATTAGCCCGCCCAACTACCTCATCCCTATATTGTTATTTATTTTGCTCATCTGTACCCCAGTATCTCTATTTGCACATCATCTCTTGCACATCATTCCAGTGTTAATACTAAATTGTAATTATTTTGCACTATAGCCTATTTTATTGCCTTACCTCCATAACTTGCTAAATTTGCACACTGTATATTAATTGTATTTCTGTTGTATTTTTTTTGATTTTTGTTTTGTTTTACCCCATATGTAACTCTGTGTTGTTGTTTTTATCGCACTGCTATGCTTTATCTTGGCCAGGTCGCAGTTGTAAATTAGAACTTGTTCTCAACTGGTTTACCTGGTTAAATAAAGGTGAAAAAAAAAAAAAAAAAAAAATTGACTCAGTACTGGTACTCCTTTGTATATAGTCTAATTATTACCTCAACTACCTGGTACCCCTGCACATTGACTCAGTACTGGTACTCCTTGTATATAGTCTAGTTATTACCTCAACTACCTGGTACCCCTGCACATTGACTCAGTACTGGTACTCCTTGTATATAGTCTAGTTATTACCTCAACTACCTGGTACCCCTGCACATTGACTCAGTACTGGTACTCCTTGTATATAGTCTAGTTATTACCTCAACTACCTGGTACCCCTGCACATTGACTCAGTACTGGTACTCCTTGTATATAGTCTAGTTATTACCTCAACTACCTGGTACCCCTGCACATTGACTCAGTACTGGTACTCCTTGTATATAGTCTAGTTATTACCTCAACTACCTGGTACCCTGCACATTGACTCAGTACTGGTACTCCTTATATATAGTCTAGTTATTACCTCAACTACCTGGTACCCCTGCACATTGACTCAGTACTGGTACTCCTTGTATATAGTCTAGTTATTACCTCAACTACCTGGTACCCCTGCACATTGACTCAGTACTGGTACTCCTTGTATATAGTCTAGTTATTACCTCAACTACCTGGTACCCCTGCACATTGACTCAGTACTGGTACTCCTTGTATATAGTCTAGTTATTACCTCAACTACCTGGTACCCCTGCACATTGACTCAGTACTGGTACTCCTTGTATATAGTCTAGTTATTACCTCAACTACCTGGTACCCCTGCACATTGACTCAGTACTGGTACTCCTTGTATATAGTCTAGTTATTACCTCAACTACCTGGTACCCCTGCACATTGACTCAGTACTGGTACTCCTTGTATATAGTCTAGTTATTACCTCAACTACCTGGTACCCCTGCACATTGACTCAGTACTGGTACTCCTTGTATATAGTCTAGTTATTACCTCAACTACCTGGTACCCCTGCACATTGACTCAGTACTGGTACTCCTTGTATATAGTCTAGTTATTACCTCAACTACCTGGTACCCTGCACATTGACTCAGTACTGGTACTCCTTATATATAGTCTAGTTATTACCTCAACTACCTGGTACCCCTGCACATTGACTCAGTACTGGTACTCCTTGTATATAGTCTAGTTATTACCTCAACTACCTGGTACCCCTGCACATTGACTCAGTACTGGTACTCCTTGTATATAGTCTAGTTATTACCTCAACTACCTGGTACCCCTGCACATTGACTCAGTACTGGTACTCCTTGTATATAGTCTAGTTATTACCTCAACTACCTGGTACCCCTGCACATTGACTCAGTACTGGTACTCCTTGTATATAGTCTAGTTATTACCTCAACTACCTGGTACCCCTGCACATTGACTCAGTACTGGTACTCCTTGTATATAGTCTAGTTATTACCTCAACTACCTGGTACCCCTGCACATTGACTCAGTACTGGTACTCCTTGTATATAGTCTAGTTATTACCTCAACTACCTGGTACCCTGCACATTGACTCAGTACTGGTACTCCTTGTATATAGTCTAGTTATTACCTCAACTACCTGGTACCCTGCACATTGACTCAGTACTGGTACTCCTTATAGCCTCATTATTGTTATTTCATTGTGTTACTATTTCCTTTTTTTATTTAGAGAGAGAGAGAGAGAGAGAGAGAGAGAGAGAGAGAGAGAGAGAGAGCAGAGAGAGAGAGAGAGAGAGAGAGAGAGAGCTACAGGTAAAAAATATTACCTGGCTGTTGTTGACAAGCATATGCCTATTTAGTTCATATCCATATTATTAATATTTAATACAGATTGAAATTACGACCCCATCCTCAGTAGCCTATTCCAGCAGGCTACTGGGCAACAGAAGCACTTCCTACCTCAACATCGTCTTGCTATTCATGTTAAATAAATGAATCTGTCAATTTGAACTAAGCAAGCTGCTAAATCATTCAGCTTACATCTTGCCTACATGTTGCCCAGGCTACTGGAGGCTATCTGAAATAAGATGTAGGCCTATCAGGGGCTATGTTTTGGCCTAGTTTTCAGGCCTGGTGGAGTAGTCATTGGGCTAGAAAAAGTAATTGCTTTAAATCACCTGACTGTTTGGATGTGTCTGTTAGTAAACTGTTTTATTTCTAAGAGATCATGAGTAAAATAGAATAATGTACATTCAATAATTAGTTGTCACTGTGTTCACCACAACCAACATGCTGGATCTCTGTTTAGGGGTCAGTGGTCTAAAATGAGTCTCTCTGGGGAACATGACACCAAAGCTAAGAGGTGAGCTGACAATATTGTTTAAGAATTTATATTACAAAATGCTATATAGGAGAAAATAAAATCACATTTGTGTTTTTTCATCAGAAATGATTACTAATGGGTACCTTCAATATAACTATTGTAGATTTTAGATGTGATTTAAAACCATTGTTTAGCTGGAATGTAATGTTCGTATCCTGTATATTTGACTGTGATACGTGGTCGTCTCACCTAGCTACCTTAAGATGAATGCATTTACAGATGCCATATCTTAATTTGACCCAGTTTCTCACAGCTGGAACATAATCCTGCAGCAATAGCAAATGTGTATTTCCTCAGGAAAATCAAGTCTGACATTTTAAAGTGGAAATTACCTACTTTAGACGCCTTTATAAAGCCTTGTAGTGGTTTAATCATTTCTTTAAACAATAAAAGCTAATTGACCAACATTTCTGAAAATGGATATATAGCGTTTTGGAATGAAACTCTTTTTTCCTCATCTGAGCTCAGAGTAGATGAGAGATGTAATGTTTGTCTCTGTTGTGTTGAAGTCCAATCAAGCAGGAGAGACCAGCCTCCCCTGTACCCAGCTGTGTGTCCGTGAAGAGTGACAAGTCTATGGAACAACCTCTAAACTTTAGAGAGGGAGACTTTTCTACTGAACAAAGGTAAGACGAACTCATGGGTCATGGTCAGTGAGTTAAACAACACTGTCTCTAGTCATTTCTACTCTCCCATTTTCCCATTTATTTTTGTTGTTTTCATAATCCATAGGCTAATCCTTTTTTCCATTTTCATAGTACTGAAACATTATCAAACAAACACAAAATTCCCTGTGTGTTTGTGTGTGTGTGTGTGTGTGTGTGTGTGTGTGTGTGTGTGTGTGTGTCAGTGAGTGTGTGTGTGTGCACTCCCTGGATGAGGAGATGTAATCTCTATCCTGATTGCCTAGTCACTTTTACCCCTACCTACATGTACATATTACCTCAACTACCTGGTACCCCTGGACATTGACTCAGTACTGGTACTCCTTGTATATAGTCTAGTTATTACCTCAACTACCTGGTACCCTGCACATTGACTCAGTACTGGTACTCCTTATATATAGTCTAGTTATTACCTCAACTACCTGGTACCCTGCAAATTGACTCAGTACTGGTACTCCTTGTATATAGTCTAGTTATAACCTCAACTACCTGGTACCCCTGCACATTGACTCAGTACTGGTACTCCTTGTATATAGTCTAGTTATAACCTCAACTACCTGGTACCCTGCACATTGACTCAGTACTGGTACTCCTTATAGCCTCATTATTGTTATATCATTGTGTTACTATTTCCTTTTTTTATTTAGCTAATTTTTCTTACGTTTTAACTGCATTGTTGGGAAAGGGCTCGTTAGTAAGCTGTTAGGCTGGGTGGGGACTCAGGCGCAGAGACGGACACACGGAAAAAGAGGGTGAATTAAGATGTTGTTTATTCAGCGTGTTTTGGCAGAGAGAAACAGTTCAGGGTGGAGCAGCTTCAGACCGGGGTAGGAGCTGAGTGGGGTGGAGAGCCAGTAGCACTGAGAGCTGGATGACGAGGATATCAGACAACAGTTGAGCAGGTTGCGGCGTGGGAGTGGCAGGCAGGCAGGCAGCAGGAACAGACGGGATCTGGTCGAAGGAGAGACAGGGTTACAAACGTGGCAGAGACAACTATAATGCTGAGAGGGTAACAACTAAACTGAGATTGCTGTCACCGGAGCCAAGTTACCACAGGTGGTGTAGGAACGAACTGGCGCTGGAGAGGTGGCCAGCCGGGTAGATAACTGCTGGTTGATTGGTGACAATGAGCTGCAGCTGGATGTAACTGAGCAGGAGAGAGAATGGCCACGCCCCCTGACCTAGATCCTCTGACTGGGCTGCACAGCGGGGAGGAGACAGACACAGACAACACACACAGGGAAAAAGGGAAAAGGAAAACAAGCGGGGACAGGAACAACAGTGCCGGACCGTAACATAAGCATTTCACGGTAAAGTGTACAGCTGTTGTATTCAGCGCATGCGAGAAATACAATTTGATTTGACGGTCATTGGCAGAAACACGTCATTGGCTCTAACGGTCGTCTCGTGCCGAACAGCGCATGTTCGGATGTTGAAGCACTGTGGCTAGGAAAAACTCCCTAGAAAGGCAGGAACCTAGGAAGAAACCTAGAGAGGAACCAAGCTCTGAGGGGTGGGAGAGAGAGGACCAATTTTCTACTCTGAGACTCTTTGTGGATACGGGCCCAGATCTCAAAATTTTGTTTTAAAAAACGATTAATTTTTGTTTTACATAATAAAAAATGAATATTACTAATGTACCTGACTTTAAAGACCTGGTTTAGTTTATTGTGTGGCAGTGCTCATGTCCGCGTTCTGGAACTGTCCGCGTCCACGTACAGACCTGCCCGCGCCCGCGTACGGTTTGGCGCCAAGCATATTGTCCAGTTACGCGCAGAGTGGGCTGAGGTGATCTTGGGGAACAACAACGGAGTTCGTTACAGTGTTGAGACACCGAAGTTTATTGTTCAATTTACTTTTTTGCGTAATTGTCAATGACAGTATGAGTGTAGCCAGATCCTTTTCACTCGCTATCCTTGTTTAATTGTGTGGTTCACCGGATTCGTCAACATCCTCGAGGGACAGACGAATGACCTGCTAGCTAGCCAAGCTAGTCGGTACAGCTAGCTAAGCTAGTTACTCTACCAGCAGCATCCTAGTTATCCTGGCTACCACTACAGCATCACCGGCTGCCTGCATTTCTTGTGGACCCGATGGAGCTCCCTGGTTGTTTCTTCCACCTGTTAAATATCGTGGAGGGCTCTCCTCTCTCGTTGACGGATGCTAGCTACGCTCCCTCTGTCCGGTTCTCCTCTCTTCACTAGATGGACGGTAACTTTAGTGTTTAACCCCTCTGTGTCCAAGGACTGAACTTTTGAATATTATTTTTGGGGCGCCTCAAGCTACATTTTTTACAACGTTTATTTCTGATAAAATTAGTTCATTGCATCCGCCATGGAGCCCAGTTTCATAATATTACCTTCTGTCCCTGGTTATGTAGTAATCGCGAAAAAAAAGGCCTTAATTTAGGGCATTTTTCACCCTACCAGCTCCAATTAGTTCTATTGAGCTCCGTGACACCGACTGGCCTTCAGAACGTTCTATTCCCAGCCCATTGTTCTGCGTCACAATGCCAGCTTCACTATTGTTATCAATGAGACCTGCCTGCGTTTACCCTGTAGGTTTACCTCAGGTAACTTATTATTAACAAGGTCACGGCTACTTGGTGACGTTAACCCTGTAGGTTTACCTCAGGTAACCTTATTAACAAGGTTACGGCTACTTGGTGAGCGTTAACCCTGTGGGTTTACCTCAGGTAACTTATTATTAACAGGGTTACTGCTACTTGTTGAGCATTAACCCTGTAGGTTTACCTCAGGTAACTTATTATTAACAAGGTTATGGCTACTTGGTGAGCGTTAACCCTGTAGGTTTACCTCAGGTAACTTATTATTAACAAGGTCACGGCTACTTGGTGAGTGTTAACCCTGTAGGTTTACCTCAGGTAACTTATTATTAACAAGGTTACGGCTACTTGGTGAGCATTAACCCTGTAGGTTTACCTCAGGTAACTTATTATTAACAAGGTTACGGGCTACTTGGTGAGCGTTAACCCTGTAGGTTTACCTCAGGTAACTATATTATTAACATGGTTACGGCTACTTGGTGAGCGTTAACCTGTAGGTTTACCTCAGGTAACTTATTATTAACAAGGTTAATGCTACTTGGTGAGCGTTAACCCTGTAGGTTTACCTCAGGTAACTTATTATTAACAAGGTTAATGCTACTTGGTGAGCGTTAACCCTGTAGGTTTACCTCAGGTAACTTATTATTAACAAGGTTACGGCTACTTGTTGAGCGCGTACGCTGTTCACCTGAGTACATGTTGTGGTCACCAATAGTGAGGTGAGACACAGTTTTAGAGCTGATGGCTGGCGGATAGCCATCAAACATTAAACATTTTCTGGTCATGGTTAACCATATTTGTTTTAAGAAAAAAGTGTACAATCTAAACAAAACACATGTCCCTGTCCTCTTTTTCAAAATGTGGGCGATTTAAACAGCCAGAAGACATTTTTTAATTAAGAAATAACCTTTTCTTTGAGGACTTGTTGTTTCTAAAAGGCTGCTGGGTAATTTGATTTGCATCGAAATCTTCGTTCGTAGGCATCAAATTGAGCGAATGCTGCGCAGGTTCACTGAGTTGCAAACCAAATGGGTATAATGGGGTGATTGTTGTCTAATCGGGTGGTCTAGCTAATGGATTTGTAGATCTGACGCAGTTGCTACCTCAGATTATGGGGTGGCAGGTAGCTTAGTGGGTAAGAGCGTTGTGCCAGTAACCGAAAGGTCGCTGGTTCTAATCCCCGAGCCGACTAGGTGAAAAATCTGTCGATGTGCCCTTAAGCAAGGCACTTAACCCTAATTGCTCATGTAAGTCGCTCTGGATAAGAGCGTCTGCTAAATGACTAAAATGTAAATGTATGAGCCTAGCAAGTGTCATTAATGAATTATGTAGTACCCACATTCGGCCACAAGGAGGATCAAGAGTGCCATAAACCTATACTGTTTTTTGCCATATAAACCATAAACCTAACAATCAATCAAATGTATTTATAAACAGGGGTGCACATACCTTTTTCAATGAGTTACTCAGGGTCAACAGCAGGCTTTGGGTCACATTTCTCTGTGGTCTGCTTTGACAGGTGAATGTGCATCAGGGCTGAGAGACGAGCATGTGACAGACGAAATCTGTACTTGGTTTTTATTATGTTGAGATGTGAGAATCCCCTCTCACAAGCTGCACTGCTTAAAGGCAGTGTAAGAGACAGCTTAACCACCTTGTTGATGTTGGAGTAAGCATCTGGGTTACTTGTATTTACTATTTGGACCAAGTCATACACAGAAGAGGCTCCCAGGCGTTTTCCTGCCTGCTTTAAGCGCATCCATTCTGTCAAGTTGCAAGTTGGCCTCATATTTCTTGAGAATGTTGCAAACTGTTGTGTTTCCAAAACTGTGTAGGTCTTGCATTTCCTGAGGCCATGTTGAAGGATCAAATACTAAGAAATGATCACATGACTTGAGGGAGTCATATCTGATTTCAAACTCTTCAATTAACCCCCTGAGTAAGTGTGTCTTGTCTCTGTCAGCATCAGCATTGGAAACAGTGTGTGCCCTGTGGCTTTCACCATCAAGCAGAAGTGTGAACTGTCCAATGGCCACCATGAGTTCATCCTTACATTCTCCAATGGTCAGCTTTTCCTTCTGAAACCTAATGGATGTGGTCTTCAAAATGTTGCAAATGTCAAGCATGTTTGACAGAAAGCACGGAAAACGCTCTGTGCAGAAATGCTGCAAGTCACTATCGCTCGTAACCAGTTGCATTTTAATGGCTGGCAATAGTCTTGATATTTTTAAGTGTTTCATGCCTCCATGCAGACCATCTGATATTATGAAACTTACCCAGTTTCACAAAGGAGATCTCATTTTCTTCACATAGCTTATTCAGTGCAGCAGTTTTTTTTGCTCCACCTTTTGTAAATAAAACTGCAGCAGCTTGACCACAGAGCGATTAAATGTCTCACAGTAAGGAACGTTGCGATCAGCTGATTTCGCGCAATTCTCCAGTGTGTGTGCGGTGCACAGAATGTGCACAAGGGATTCTCCAACCGCAGCAAGTTGCCGGAGTTTTGGCACAACGCCGTTGTAGATACCTACGTTAATAGCAGCCCCGTCTGTGCACACAGCGACGAACTTTGTTGTCCAGTCATCCAAGCCTGTGTCCTGGAAAAGTCTCACAAGTCCGTCTGTTATGGCCTGCACGGTTCGGTCAGCACCCAATTCAATCAGTCCAATAAAGTCTGAAGTAAACTCTTGGTTGCTGGACACAGACACAATGTAAACGATTTCCTGCTCAGTTTTTGTGATGTCCTCAGATCCATCAAAAAGCAGCCCCCAAAATTCAGCAGACTGCAACTTGGCTTGTTACTCCCCGCTGATGGTGTGAGCGATGCTCTGCATGATCCGTGTGCCCCCTTCACGTGAATGATATGCACCTCCGACATTTACTCCTAGCCGCTTCAGTAAAGGAACATCCTCCGAATAGGAAGGCATGGGACGTGCAGTGTTAAGCTTTATGGAAGGCGAGGAGAAAATATGAAACAGAGCTTGCCGCTGTTCTTCATTCAGCTTGTCTCGCCATCTGGCAAGTGGGCGACTGGACATTTATTCTCGGCTAGCTTAGCAATGGCTTGCGCCATATTCGTGTGCTCCTTGCTCTTTTTATGTTTGTCAAATAAAGGAGGGTTGAAATTCTTTGAGCCTTTATAAAATGCACCCGTTTTGTCTGATAGATGTGGATTTGAGCGGCAAATATTGCACCACATTTCAGTGCGCTCATCGTTAGCTTCAAGCCACTGCACATCTTGGAGCCACTTTTCCGAAAAAAGTATTTTCTTCGGCTCTGGCTCCAGTTGGCGTTTCTTTGTAGGTGGCGAAACGCCAAAGAATCTGCTTAATGTCTGATGCTTTTTGGACATCCCTGACAGTAGTTGACAAGCAACATGTCATGTGTAAGGTTAGATGAGAAGATCGGTCAAGTACGCAAGGCGCGTAGTAACACAAGTGGCATTACGCATTTCTGATTTTTGTCGCGCCTGCGTACCTGCGTACCAGTTATGTGCACCCCTGTTTATAAAGCCCTTTTACACCAGCAGATGTCACAAAGTGCTCAGAAACTCTTACCCTACTTATAACCTATTTTAGCCATAACCCTAACCCCTAAATTTAGGGGTAGGGTAGCCTAGAACACTTTTTAGAAACTATTTTAGTAATAATATTATCTTAGTAAATACAATTATAGTATTAAATAGCGTTTTGATTATTTTGTTGTTATTTTATTATATGTATAATTGCATGACAGAACACTTGATAAATAAGACACCTTTTTTTATTTTTCAAATGTGGTTTGAATTGGGTGACCTAGTAACCTCTGTGTGAAAGTCCAGCAATTGGCGTGGGGCAGGTTTGAGACTGATCTAATACACTTTATTTCTCAGCTGCCTCACCAACGTCTGTACGTGAACTAATAACTTCTAATTGCTAAATATTTCCAATAGATGGCAGCATAAGACCATGAAGCATCAGTTATAGGCTACAAGCAGCAATATGATTGACATAAAATATTATGCAACCAAATACTACATGTCCCATGATTTTCTAAAATGGTCACTCATTACTTTAGTTAGCTATATATCTCGTATTAGGCCTGTGATGCTTTTGGAAGAGCAATTAAATAGTGACTATAGCAGGTGTTGAACCCCGGGTAAATAATCACTAGTCAGATTCACTAACCTCAACCCTAGTTTACATGCATTATAGAACATAATCTTAATATCTGATATTGGGAGTAAATAACCTCGGAATAGAAAAAGACAAGAGTGCATCTTCCAGCCCGCCAATAAATTACATCAAATCAAATCAAATGTTATTTGTCACATACACGTGTTTAGCAGATGTTATAGCGGGTGTAGCGAAATGCTTGTGCTTCTAGCTCCGACAGTGCAGTAATATCTAACAAGTAATATCTAACAATTTCACAACATATACACACAAAACTAGTAAAGAATGGAATTGAAGAATGTATATATATATATGGACAAGCAATGACAGAGCAGCATGGACTAAGATACAGTAGTATATTATAGAATGCTGTATATACATATGAGATGAGTAGTGCAATATATGTAAACATTATTAAAGTGACTAGTGTTCCATTCCTTAAAGTGGCCAGTGATGTCAATAGGCAGCAGCCTCTAATGTGCTAGTGATGGCTATTTAACAGTCTGATGGCCTTGAGATAGAAGCTGTTTTTCAGTCTCTCGGTCCCAGCTTTGATGCACCTGTACTGACCTCGCCTTTTGGATGATAGCGGGGTGAACAGGCAGTGGCTCGGGTGGTTGATGTCCTTGGTGATATTTTTGGCCTTCCTGTGACATCGGGTGCTGTATGTGTCTTGGAGGGCGGGTAGTTTTCCCCCTCATAATGCAACCCTCCCGGTTAGCAAATGTACCTCAACATGCCCCTCGCTTGGCTAGAAGGCAGAGTGCTCGCTGCTGGTTGATGAATCTGACAATGAATGTACTAGGAAAATACATTTTTCTCGACCAGAGGTGACTAAATTAATGTTCAGGCTTATTTATAATCGTTATAGTAATGAAGTATAATTTCAAAACATGAGAATAAAAACAGCTAATAATAAACATGAATCATCATTATATTATTTCACAGTAATCTGTTAAATGCTTTTTCAGTCGTTCCTCTTGCGTTAGCAGTGTGGAAAGGGACAATAAAAAGCGTGTGCAGGAGTTTTCCTGTGAGGGGGAGTGGTGGTGTATCCAGGGAGAAAACTAAACTGATCTTCTGAAATGTCATTCTTGGTCTTATGCTGCCATCTATTGGAATTATTTAGTAACTGCAGAAGTACTGAATAAAGTACATCCTTACTAGTAGTAATTACTCAGAATTACAAAATATGACATTTTCTAGTTCATTTTACCACTTACAACAATAAAATAACAATTTATAGCATAGCACAATGAAACTGACATAAACCAAAAACACCATACATTTAGTTAACTAATATATATATATATATATATATATATATATATATATATATATATATATATATATATATATATATATATATATATATATATATATATATATATATACTATTTATTTAGATGGGTGACATTATCTGCCAAAGTAACACCACTGTAGATAAAGAAGAGCTCTCGAGTAGGTGTACCAAAACTTTGAAAGGCCATTTTCTCAAATGGTTACAAGTTTATCATCTTTCAAAGCAGAATTACTTTCCCATTGTTCCTCAGCTGTAGTGTATGATATACATTTTTCTAGCTGAGTCTCTACCTTTATCCAATGTAAAAAACACAATTTCAAATTTTGCTATATAAGTTTGAGCCTGTCGGTCACATTTGACTGTGTAAAACCTAGCAGTACTACTTATTTCTCTGAGAGTGAGGCAGATATGTAGCATTTTGCAATAAAAACATGATTATTTGTCTCTCTGAAATGAAACCATCAAGTGATAGATTTTAAACAAATACATGGCTGTCATTGAACAACCCCATGCCATGATTAGATAGTGAAAAAACACACCAATCTCTTTCATAATTTCTTGAAAAAATAAAAGCTAATTGACGAACATTTCTGAAAATGGATTTATAGCGTTTTTGAATGAAACTCTGCTTAAGTTTCCCCATCTGAGCTCAGAGTAGATGCGAGACGTAATGTTTGTCTCTGTTGTGTTGAAGTCCAATCAAGCAGGAGAGACCAGCCTCCCCTGTACCCAGCTGTGTGTCCATGAAGAGTGACAAGTCTATGGGTCTACCTGAACAGTTTAGAGAGGGAGACTTTTCTACTGAACAAAGGTAAGAAGAACTCATGGGTCATGGTCAGTGAGCTAAACAACACTGTCTCTAGTCATTTCTCCTCTCCCATTTTCCCATTTATTTTTGTTGTTTTCATAATCCATAGGCTAATCCTTTTTTCCATTTTCATAGTCCTGAAACAATATTAAACAAACACAACATTCCCTCCCTGTGTGTGTGTGTGTGTGTGTGTGTGTGTGTGTGTGTGTGTGTGTGTGTGTGTGTGTGTGTGTGTGTGTGCACTCCCTGGATGAGGAAATGTAATCTCATGTTTTGTCCACAGAAACCAACAGGAGAGATCAGAGTCAGAGATTCTCAGTGGTCAGTCTTCCCAGAGTCATCAAACAGACCTGGCCTCCATATTCAGTGTATGTGGTCCTGTTATGTACATTTTTTTTTTTTACCTCAAGTAAAGTTGATCTGTCAATCATTCATTCATGTGTTAATGAGAAAGCATTTAGTCTCTTGCTTAACTTATTTACTTGATTTATTTCAGTTGCTTGAAGAGAATATTATGACATTTGTGAAGAACGAGCTGAAGATGTTCAAGAGGATTCTTAGTCCAGAATTCCCAGAAGGCTTTGAGAGTCAGAAGCAGGATAAGGAAGTGGTGGATGCTGAAGATGAGAAGCAGGAGAGCAGTGCCAGAGAGGGGGCTCTGAATATCACACTGCACGTCCTGAGGAAAATGAACCAGAAGGAGCTTGCTGACACACTGGAGAAAAGTAAGAGCTGTCTGCCTCATGTTGAATGCTGTTTTCTAACATTTAAAAGCTGTAGCTAAAGTACAGCTAAAGTAGCTGTGTAACTCAGTGATATTGTAGCAGCCTTAACACAACCCCTAGTGACCTCATCAAGTAGCTGTGATGGGTGAGTTGAATTCATTTAGACAGAGAAGAGGAGAGACAGAGGAGAGACAACATTAATAATACCATCAATGAGATAGAGAGAGAGAGATAATACCAATAATTATATAATCAGTCACACCAGTGTGTAATGCATTATGAAAATATTTACAGATTTATACAGACAGTTAAGAGAATAAATTATTATAATTTAAACTTTATAACACAGTTTTACAAAACTGTAGGCATTAAATCAGACGTAATATTAATATCCTCTGTGTTGTTTCCAGATTCAGATGAGCGTGCTGTGATTCTTCAACGTGAACTCAAATCTAATCTAAAGAAGAAGTTTCAATGTGTAGTTGAGGGGATCGCTAAACAAAGAAACCCAACACTTCTCAATAAGATCTACACAGAGCTCTACATCACAGAGGGTGGAACAGGAGAGGTCAATAATGAACATGAGCTGAGACAGATTGAGACAACAACCAGGAAACAAGCAAGACCAGAGACTGCAATCAAATGTAACGACATCTTCAAACCCTTAACTGGACAAGACAAATTTATCAGAACTGTGCTGACAAAGGGAGTCGCTGGCATTGGAAAAACAGTCTCTGTGCAGAAGTTCATTCTGGACTGGGCTGAAGGAAAAGCAAATCAGGATGTCCAATTTGTATTTTCATTCCCTTTTCGGGAGCTGAATTTGATGAAAGGGGAAAAACACACTTTCATTGAACTTCTCAATCACTTCTCAAAGGAAACCAAAGAATCAAGAATCTCCATCTACGACAAGTACAAAGTTCTGTTAATCTTTGATGGTCTGGATGAGTGCCGACTGCCCCTAGACTTCCAGAAGAACAAGATGTGTTGTGACGTCACAGAGTCAACCTCAGTGGATGTTCTGCTGACAAATCTCATCGAGGGACATCTGCTTCCCTCTGCTCTCCTCTGGATAACTACCCGACCTGCAGCAGCCAATAAGATCCCTTCAGTGTGTGTTCACCAGGTGACAGAGGTACGAGGGTTCAATGACCCACAGAAGGAGGAGTACTTCAGGAAGAGATTCAGTGATCAGGACCTGGCCAGCAGAATCATCTCACACATAAAGACATCAAGGAGCCTTCACATCATGTGCCACATTCCAGTCTTCTGTTGTATTTCTGCAATAGTCCTTGAACACATGCTGAAACATAAGAGAGAAGAGATGCCCAAGACTCTGACTGAGATGTTCATACACCTTGTGGTGTTTCATACCAAACAGAAGAATGAAAAGTATCTTGGGAAAGAAGAGACAGGTCCACACTGGAATAAAGAGAGCATTCTGTCACTGGGAAAACTGGCTTTTCAACAGCTTGTGAATGGCAATCTGATTTTCTATGAAGAAGACCTGAAAGAGGCTGGCATTGATGTCAATGAAGCCTCAGTGTACTCAGGATTGTGCACACAGATCTTTAAAGAGGAATGTGGGCTGTACCAGGACAAGGTGTACTGCTTCGTGCATCTGAGCATTCAGGAGTTTCTGGCTGCTGTATATGTGTTCCTCTCATTCATCGCAACAATGAGAATCTAATGGCCGAACCGCAAGTTACTGAAGTTACTGTCTACAAAGAGTGCTGTGGATAAAGCCTTACAAAGTGAGACGGGAAACCTGGACCTTTTCCTCCGCTTCCTACTGGGTCTCTCACTGGAGTCCAATCAGAAGTACTTACGAGGTCTACTGACAAAGACAAGAAGCAGCTCACAGAGCCATGAAGAAACAGTCAAGTACATCAAGGAGAAGATCAGGAAGAATCCCTCTCCAGAGAAGTGCATCAATCTGTTCCACTGTCTGAATGAACTGAATGACCATTCTCTAATGGAGGAGATCCAAAGCTACCTGAGCTCAGGAAGTCTCTCAGAAGCCAAACTGTCACCTGCACAGTGGTCAGCTCTGGTCTTTGTGTTGCTGACTTCAGAAAAGGAGCTGGATGTGTTTGACCTGAAGAAATACTCCAGATCAGAGGAAGGTCTTCTGAGGCTGCTGCCAGTGGTCAAAGCCTCCAGAGCTGCTCTGTGAGTACATAAAATGACATTTAAGTACTAATCATCAGGAAGAAATATTCAGTAGAGAAATATATGTATTATTGAAAAACATATTGAATCAATGCATTGATGTTCACATTAGTATAACAATATGACCATACAATTCTAGGAGATGGAAGATGAATCTATATGTTGTTTAAGAGAATAAACCAAATGCATCTGCCATTGTCCTTCTACACTACTGGTGTTAAATTAACAGTGTGTTTGTGAAATCATGATGATCTCTCTGTCAGGCTGTCAGGCTGTGGACTCACAGAGAAAGGCTGTGCTTCTCTGGTCTCAGCTCTGAAGTCAAACCCCTCACACCTGAGAGAGCTGGACCTGAGCTACAATCACCCAGGAGACTCAGGAGTCAGACTGCTCTCTGCTGGACTGGAGGATCCACACTGCAGACTGGAGACTCTGAGGTCAATATTCCTGTATCACTCAATGACCACACACACACTGGACACACTCTGGACACACACACACACACACACACACACACACACACTGGACACACACACACACACAAACACACTGGACACACACACACACACATGCACACACCCCCACTGGACACACCCCCACTGGACAAACACTGGACACACACACACACATACTGGGCACACACACACAAAAACACAATGGACACACACACACTGGACACACACACACACTGGACACACACACACACACTGGACACCCCCCCACTGGACACACACACTGGACACACACACACGCACACACAACGATTAATTTAGAAACGTTATCTATTGTTAATAATGATACATTCATTCATTTATGTACAGTACCAGTCAAAAGTTTGGACACACCTACTCATTCAAGGGCTTTTCTTTATTTTTACTATTTTCTACATTGTAAAATAATAGTGAAGACATTAAAACTATGAAATAACACATATGGAATCATGTAGTAACCAAAAAAGTGTTAAACAAATAAAATATATTTGTTATTTAAAATTCTTCAAATAGCCACCCTTTACCTTGATGGCAGCTTTGAACACTCTTGGCATTCTCTCAACCAGCTTCACCTGGAATGCTTTTCCAACAGTCTTGAATGAGTTCTCACATATGGAGAGTTCATCAATGAGCTTGACGCCTTGATAAGTTCCTTTCCTGAGGATGGCTCACCCTTCACAGTTTTGGGGGATTTCAACCTCCCCACGTCTACATTTGACTCATTTCTCTCTGCCTCCTTCTTTCCACTCCTTTCCTCTTTTGACCTCATCCTCTCACCATCCCCCCCCACTCACAAGGCAGGCAATACGCTTGACTTCATCTTTACTAGATGTTGCTCTTCTACTAATCTCACTGCAACTCCCCTCCATGTCTCCGAACACTAGTTTGTATCCTTTTCTCTCTCGCTCTCCTCCAACACTACTCACTCTGCCCCTACACAGATGGTAGCATGCGCCGCCGCAACCTTCGCTCTCTCTCTCCCACTACTCTCTCCTCTTCCATCCTATCATCTCTTCCCTCTGCTCAATCCTTCTCCCTCCAATCTCCTGATTCTGCCTCCTCAACCCTCCTCTCCTCCCCTTTCTGCATCCTTTGACTCCCTGTGTCCCCTATCCTCCCGGCCGGCTCGGTCCTCCCTCCAGCTCTGTGGCTTGATGACTCATTGCGAGCTCACAGAACAGAGCTCCGGGCAGCTGAGCGGAAATGGAAGAAAACTAAACTCCCTGCCGACCTAGCATCTTTTCACTCCCTCCTCTCTACATTTTCTTCCTCTGTTTCTGCTGCTAAGGCCACTTTCTACCACTCTAAATTCCAAGCATCTGCCTCTAACCCTAGGGAAGCTCTTTGCCACATTCTCCTCACTGCTGAATCCCCCCCTCCTCCCTCTCTGTGGATGACTTTGTCAACCACTTTGAAAAGAAGGTCGACGACATCCGATCCTCGTTTGTTAAGTCCTAATGACACTGCTGGTCCTGCTCACACTGCCCTACCCTATGCTTTGACTTCTTTCTCCCCTCTCTCTCCAGATAAAATCTTGCGACTAGTGACTGCAGGCCGCCCAACAACCTGCCCCGCTTGACCCCATCCCCTCCTCTCTTCTCAGACCATCTCCGGTGACCTTCTCCCCTACCTCACCTCGCTGATCAACTCATCCTTGACCACTGGCCATGTCCCTTCCGTCTTCAAGAGAGCGAGTAGGAGTTGCACCCCTTCTCAAAAAAACCAACACTCGATCCCACTGATGTCAACAACTACAGACCAGTATCCCTTCTTTCTTTTCTTTCCAAAACTATTGAGCGTGCCGTCTTTAGCCAACTCTCTTGCTATCTCTCTCAGAATGACCTTCTTGATCCAAACCAGTCAGGTTTCAGGACTGGTCATTCAACTGAGACTGCTCTTCTCTGTGTCACGGAGGCTCTCCGCACTGCTAAAGCTAACTCTCTCTCCTCTGCTCTTGTCCTTCTAGACCTGTCTGCTGCCTTTGATACTGTGAACCATCAGATCCTCCTCTCCACCCTCTCCGAGCTGGGCATCTCGGCGCGGCTCACTCCTGGATTCGTCCCTACCTGACCGGTCGCTCCTACCAAGTGGCGTGGCGAGAAGCTGTCTCCCGCACCACGTGCTCTCACCACTGGTGTCCCCCAGGGCTCGGTTCTAGGCCCTCTCCTATTCTCGCTATACACCAAGTCACTTGGCTCTGTCATATCCTCACATGGCCTCTCCTATCATTGCTACGCGACGATACACAACTAATCTTCTCCTTTCCCCCTTCTGATAACCAGGTGGCGAATCGCATCTCTGCATGTCTGGCCGACATATCAGTATGGATGACGGATCACCACCTCAAGCTGAACCCTGGCAAGACCGAGCTGCTCTTCCTCCAGGGGAGGGACTGCCCGTTCCATGATCTCGCCATCACGGTTGACAACTCCGTTGTGTCCTCCTCCCAGAGTGCGAAAAGAGCCTTGGCGTGACCCTGGACAACACCCTGTCGTTCTCCGCCAACATCAAGGCGGTGACCCGATCCTGCAGGTTCATGCTCTACAACATTCGGAGGGAGTACGACCCTGCCTTGCTACAGGAAGCGGCACGGGTCCTAATCCAGGCACTTGTCATCTCCCGTCTGGATTACTGCAACTCGCTGTTGGCTGGGCTCCCTGCCTGTGCCATTAAACCCCTACAACTCATCCAGAATGCCGCAGCCCATCTGGTGTTCAACCTTCCCAAGTTCTCTCCACGTCACCCCCCTCCTCCGCACACTCCACTGGCTTCCAGTTGAAGCTCGCATCCGTTACAAGACCATGGTGCTTGCCTATGGAGCAGTGAGGGGAACGGCACCTCGACTTCAGGCTCTGATCAGTCCCTACACCCAGGCGAGGGCATTGCGTTCATCCACCTCTGGCCTGCTGGCTCCCTTCCTCTGCGGAAGCATAGTTCCCGCTCAGCCCAGTCAAAGCTGTTCGCTGCTCTGGCACCCCAATGGTGGAACAAGCTCCCTCACGACGCCAGGACAGCGGAGTCACTCACCACCTTTCGGAGACATTTGAAACCCCACTCTTTAAGGAACACCTGGGATAGGATAAAGTAATCCTTCTACCCCCAAAAAAAAGAAAAAAAAAAGAAAGTATAATTGTAAAGTGGTTATCCCACTGGCTATAGGGGTGAATGCACCAATTTGTAGTCGCTCTGGATAAGGCGTCTGCTAAATGAAGTAAATGTGCCCTTGAGCAAGGCACTTAACCCTAATTGCTCCTGTGAGTCGCTCTGGATAAGAGTGTCTGCTAAATGACTAAAATGTAAATATGCTGAGCACTTGTTGGCTGCTTTTCCTTCCCTCTGCCGTCCGACTCATCCCAAACCCGTCACAATTGGGTTGAGGTTGGGTGATTGTGGAGGCCAGGTCATCTGATGCAGCA
Organism: Coregonus clupeaformis; assembly: GCF_020615455.1. NCBI lineage: Eukaryota > Metazoa > Chordata > Actinopteri > Salmoniformes > Salmonidae > Coregonus > Coregonus clupeaformis. Next base: position 804,455 of record NW_025533474.1, read on the forward strand.
CTCAATCCCTCTCCTTACACAGCCTGGAAGTGTGTTGGGTCATTGTCCTGTTGAAAAACAAATGATAGTCCCACTAAGCCCAAACCAGATGGGATGGCGATCACTGCAGAATGCTGTGGTAGCCATGCTAGTTAAGTGTGCCTTGAATTCTAAATAAATCACAGACAGTGTCACCAGCAAAGCACCCCCACACCAAAACACCTCCTCCTCCATGCTTTACGGTGGGAACTACACATGCCGAGATCATCCGTTCACCCACACCGCTTCTCACAAAGACACAGCGGTTGGAACCAAAAATCTCCAATTTGGACTCCAGACCAAAGGACAAATGTCCACCTGTGTAATGTCATTGCCCGTGTTTGTTGGCCCAAGCAAGTCTCTTCTTCTTATTGGTGTCCTTTAGTAGTGATTTATTTGAGGCAATTCGACCATGAAGGCCTGATTCACAAAGTCACATCTGAACAGTTGATGTTGAGCTGTGTCTGTGACTTGAACTCTGTGATGCATTTATTTGGGCTGCAATTTCTGAGGCTGGTAACTCTAATGAACTTATCCTCTGCAGCAGAGGTAACTCAGGATCTTCCATTCCTGTGGCGGTCCTCATGAGAGCCAGTTTCATCATAGCGCTTTATGTTTTTTGCGACTGCACTTGAAGAAACTTTAAAAAGTTCTTGAAATGTTCCTTATTGAATGACCATCGTGTCTTAAAGTAATGATGTACTGTGGTTTCTCTTTGCTTATTTGAGCTGTTTCTTGACATAATATGGACTTGGTCTTTTACCAAATAGGGCTATCTTCTGTATACTATATACCTTGTCACAGCACAACTGATTGGCTCAAACGCATTAAGAAGGAAAGAAATTCCACAAATTAACTTTTAAGAAGGCACACCTGTTAATTGAAATGCATTCCAGGTGACTACCTCATGAAGCTGGTTGAGAGAATGCCAAGAGTGTGCAAAGCTGTCATCAAGGCAAAGGGTGGCTATTTGAAGAATCTAAAAAATTAAATATAGAAAATTTGTTTAACACTTCTTTGGTTACTACATGATTCCATATGTGTTATTTCATAGTTTTGATGTCTTCACTATTATTCTACAATGTAAAAAATAGTTTTAAAAAAACTAAACAAAAACTTGAATGAGTAGGTGTGTTCAAACATTTGACTGGTACTGTATATATACATATATGAATAGATATGGTAGGTTTCAGGACTCTGATGTATCTGAAAATGTTGAAAAAATATATTTTCACCACCAAAGAATAGCAGTGTGGTTTTAATATGATTTGACTCTTTACAGGCTGTCAGGCTGTGGACTCACAGAGAAAGGCTGTGCTTCTCTGGTCTCAGCTCTGAAGTCAAACCCCTCACACCTGAGAGAGCTGGATCTGAGTAACAATGACCTGAAGGATTCAGGAGTGAAGCCGCTCTCTGCTGGACTGGGGAATCCCCACTGTAAACTGGAGACTCTGAGGTCAGTATTCCTGTAGTTGGTCAACAAGTGATAACTGTTCACCAGATCCACATGTGTTTACCAGGCACACATAGTCCACACCATATGTATTTGGACAGTGAAGCTTACATTTACATTTACATTTTAGTCATTTAGCAGACGCTCTTATCCAGAGCAACTTACAGTTAGTGAATACTTTTTTTTTTTTTACAGTTTTACATTTGGTGCTATGCTCCAGCATTTTGGATTTGAGATATAATGTTTCATATTAGGCAACAGTACAGAATGTCACCTTTTATTTTAGGTTTTTCATACATATCTGTTTTACCGTTTAGAAATGAAAGCATTTTATGTGTCTAGTTCTCCCATTTGAAGAAGTCGTAATTATTTGGACAAATTCATTTAGTCAGAAGTTTAGTATTTGGTCCCATATTCCTTACCCACAGTGATTACATCAAGCTTGTGATTCTACAAACTTGTTGAATACATTTGCAGTTTGTCTTGGTTGTGTTTTGGATGATGTTTTTCCCAATAGAAACTGAATGGTGAATAATGTCCTGTCATTTTGGAGTCACTTCACTTGTATTGTCAGTAAGAATAGAAGATGTTTCTGAACACTTCTACATTCATGTGGATGATACCGTGATTATTAATAATCATGAATGAATCGTGAATGATGATTATTGAGAAAGTTACAGAGGAACAAGGATCATACCCCCTCTGTTATTGGTAATGGTGAGAGGTTAGCATGTTTTGTTGTAGCCTCTGTAACTTTCTCACTCATTATTATTCATGATTCATTCATGATCTTTCTCAATCATGGCAGTCAGCAGGCTTGATTTAGTCATTGCATTCAAAGAATATGGGACCAAATACTAAACTGTTGACTACTTTAATACACTATAAGTGAATTGGTCAGAATACTTATGACTTCTTCAAATAGGGGGACTTGATACATAAAAGTGCTTTTATTTTTCTAAATGGTGAAACAGATATGTATTAAAATACCCTCAAATAAAAGGTGACATTATATACTGTCACCTCATATGAAACATTTGATCTCAAATCCAAAATGCTGGAGTATAGAGCCACATTTAAAATGTTAGCTTCACTGTCAAAATAGATATGGTGTGGACTGTATACTCAATACAATCTAAATCTGATACCTCACTGTCTGTCTTTGGACTGACACTGCTTTTTAAACTGGTCTGGTCAGTCTACTCAAATATTTGTCATATGCATTTTTCTATCTACAAGCAATACTTTGATAATTTGTCATTTCTAATAATGATACATTCGTTTATGAATAGATATGGCAGGTTTCAGGACACTGATATATCTGAATATGTTGAAAATATACTGCCACTATTTTCACCACCAAAGAATAGCAGTGTGGTTTTAATATGATTTGACTCTTTGCAGGCTGTCACGCTGTCTAGTCACAGAGGAAGGCTGTGCTTCTCTGATCTCAGCTCTGAAGTCAAACCCCTCACACCTGAGAGAGCTGGACCTGAGCTACAATCACCCAGGAGACTCAGGAGTCAGACTGCTCTCTGCTGGACTGGAGGATCCACACTGCAGACTGGAGAAACTCAAGTATGTAGAGGGTTTATGTCAATGTTCATATCAGACATGTTGGAGTTATCAGGCTAGTTAAGACAAACATTCTGACCACCACTTGGACTAAGTTATATAAAGACTGTGTGTGTGTGTGTGTGTGTGAGTTCAGGTGTATCCCTCAATGACTGTCTGTTCTTCTGCTTACCGCTACAGTGTGGAACATGGTGGAGAGTACACAATGAAACCTGGACTTAGAAAATGTGAGTGTTGACTGCTGTGAAGAATATGACTAAGAATAAGTCTTAATTCAAGTGAAGTCAAAGTCAAAGACCACCATCATTACTTACTTGGTCATATTAAATATCAGCTGTAGTTCTACAGAAGCACAAATCAGGGACACCAAAGTTTCCAAAGAGTTGCTTTGACAATGTGTGTGTCTGTGTCTGTGTGTGGCGTGTTCGTGTTACTTTAGAAATGTGTGTGTGTGTTCATGCATGAAGATGTGTGTGTGTCCAGTCTGTGTTCAGGATGTGTTTCCAGTGTGTGTGTGTTCAGGATGTGTGTGTGTGTTCATGCATGCATACAGGTGTGAGTGTGTGTTCAATGTGTTTGTGTGTGTACAGGATGTGTGTGTGTGTGTGTTCAGGATGTGTGTGTGTGTGTGTGTGTGTGTGTGTGTAATTAATGGGAATAAGTGTGTTTTATATTACCATACAGTATAACATATGATCATTGAACAAGTCTCAAGTTACCTTAACTTCTCCTTTTGATACCTAGAAACATCTACATTAAATGAATTAGTGAAAAGTGAGTTAACATTCTAATGTGAATGATGATGATTTCTAATATTGTGTCTGGTTTCATCCATCAGATGTCTGTGATCTCACACTGGACCTAAACACAGTAAACAGATTCCTCTCTCTGTCTGAGGAGAACAGAAAGGTGACATGTAGGAGAGAGGAGCAGCCGTATCCTGATCACCCAGAGAGATTTGAGTTCTGTCCACAGGTGCTGTGTAGAGAGGGTCTGACTGGGCGCTGTTACTGGGAGGTAGAGTGGAGTGGGAGAGAGGTTGACATAGGAGTGACATATAAAGGAATCAGCAGGAGAGGATGGGGTGATTACTGTTGGCTTGGACACAATGACAAGTCCTGGAGTCTGATCTGCTCTGGCAACCGTTACTCTGCCAGGCACAATAATACGTCCACTACCATTGACGTCCCCTCCTCCAGCTCCCACAGAGTAGGAGTGTATCTGGACTGGCCAGCCGGCACTCTGTCCTTCTACAGAGTCTCCTCTGACACACTGACCCACCTGAACACATTCCACTCCACATTCACTGAGCCCCTCTATCCAGGGTTTAGGGTTGATGATGTTGACTCCTCAGTGTCCCTGTAAATAATAACCATGGTAACACTTGACACACACACACTGGACACACACACTGGACACACACAAACACACACACACACACACAGGACACACACACACACACACACTGGACAAATACACACACTGGAACACACACACACACACACTAGACACACACACACACACACACTGGACACACACACACACACACACACTGGACACACACACACACACTGGACACACACAAACACCGGACACCTGTGTCAAACACAACACACACACAAACACACTGTGAACACACACACACAAATACATTAAACACACACACACACTGTACACACACACACACACACACACACACACACACACACACTGTACACACACACACACACACACACTGGACAAACACAAACACACACACAATCAATCAATCAATTTTATTTTATATAGCCCTTCTTACATCAGCTAATATCTCGAAGTGCTGTACAGAAACCCAGCCTAAAACCCCAAACAGCTAGTAATGCAGGTGTAGAAGCACGGTGGCTAGGAAAAACTCCCTAGAAAGGCGAAAGCCTAGGAAGAAACCTAGAGAGGAACCAGGCTATGAGGGTGGCCAGTCCTCTTCTGGCTGTGCCGGGTGGAGATTATAACAGAACCATGCCAAGATGTTCAAAAATGTTCATAAGTGACAAGCATGGTCAAATAATAATCAGGAATAAATCTCAGTTGGCTTTTCTAGCCGATCATTAAGAGTTGAAAACAGCAGGTCTGGGACAGGTAGGGGTTCCATAACCGCAGGCAGAACAGTTGAAACTGGAATAGCAGCAAGGCCAGGCGGACTGGGGACAGCAAGGAGTCACCACGGCCGGTAGTCCCGACGATGGTCCTAGGGCTCAGGTCTCTCAGTTGGCTTTTCATAGCCGATCATTAAAGAGTTGAAAACAGCAGGTCTGGGACAGGTAGGGGGTTTCGTAGCCCGCAGGCAGAACAGTTGAAACTGGAATAGCAGCAAGGCCAGGCGGACTGGGGACAGCAAGGTGTCATCATGCCCGGTAGTCCTGACGTATGGTCCTAGGGCTCAGGTTCTCAGAGAGAAAGAGAGAACGAGAGAATTAGAGAGAGCATACTTAAATTCACACAGGACACTGGATAAGACAGGAGAAGTACTCCAGGTATAACCAACTAACCCCAGCCCCCGACACATAAACTACTGCAGCATAAATACTGGAGGCTGAGACAGGAGCGGTCCGGAGACACTGTGGCCCCATCCGAAGAAAACCCCGGACAGGGCCAAACAGGAAGGATATAACCCCACCCACTCCGCCAAAGCACAGCCCCGCACCACTAGAGGGATATCCCCAACCACCAACTTACAATCCTGAGACAAGGCCGAGTATAGCCCACAGAGGTCTCCACCACAGCACAAACCAAGGGGGGGCGCCAACCCAGACAGGAAGATCACGTCAGTAACTCAACCCACTCAAGTGACGCACCCCTCCCAGGGACGGCATGAAAGAGCACCAGCAAGCCAGTGACTCAGCCCCTGCAACAGGGTTAGAGGCAGAGAACCCCAGTGGAGAGGGGAACCGGCCCGGCAGAGACAGCAAGGGCTGTTCGTTGCTCCAGCCTTTCCGTTCACCTTCACACTCCTGGGCCAGACTACACTCAATCATATGACCTACTGAAGAGATAAGTCTTCAGTAAAGACTTAAAGGTTGAGACCGAGTCTGCGTCTCTCACATGGGTAGGCAGACTGTTCCATAAAAATGGAGATCTATAGGAGAAAGCCCTGCCTCCCGCTGTTTGCTTAGAAATTCTAGGGACAATTAGGAGGCCTGCGTCTTGTGACCGTAGCGTACGTATTGGTATGTACGGCAGGACCAACTCGGAAAGATAGGTAGGAGCAAGCCCATGTAACGCTTTATAGGTTAACAGTAAAACCTTGAAATCAGCCCTTGCCTTAACAGGAAGCCAGTGTAGGGAAGCTAGCACTGGAGTAATATGATCAAATTTCTTGGTTCTAGTCAGGATTCTAGCAGCCGTATTTAGCACTAACTGAAGTTTATTTAGTGCTTTATCCGGGTAGCTGGAAAATAGAGCATTGCAGTAGTCTAACCTAGAAGTAACAAATGCATGGATTAATTTTTCTGCATCATTTTGGACAGAAAATTTCTGATTTTTGCAATGTTACGTAGATGGAAAAAAGCTGTCCTTGAAACAGTCTTGATATGTTCGTCAAAAAAGAGATCAGGGTCAGAGTAACACCGAGGTCCTTCACAGTTTTATTTGAGACGACTTTACAACCATCTAGATGAATTGTCAGATTTAACAGAAGATCTCTTTGTTTCTTGGGACCTAAAACAAGCATCTCTGTTTTGTCCGAGTTTAAAAGTAAAAAGTTTTCAGCCATCCACTTCCTTATGTCTGAAACACAGGCTTCTAGGGCGAGGCAATTTTGGGGGCTTCACCATGTTTCATTGAAATGTACAGCTGTGTGTCATCCGCATAGCAGTGAAAGTTAACATTATGTTTTCGAATAACATCCCCAAGAGGTAAAATATATAGTGAAAACAATAGTGGTCCTAAAACGGAACCTTGAGGAACACCGAAATGTACAGTTGATTTGTCGGAGGACAGACCATTCACAGAGACAAACTGATATCTTTCCGACAGGTAGGATCTAAACCAGGCCAGAACTTGTCCGTGTAGACCAATTTGGGTTTCCAGTCTCTCCAAAGAATGTGGTGATCGATGGTGTCAAAGGCAGCACTAAGGTCTAGTAGCACGAGGACAGATGCAGAGCCTCGGTCTGACGCCATTAAAAGGTCATTTACCACCTTCACAAGTGCAGTCTCAGTGCGTGTGTCCACACACACAAACACACACACACACGTATACTGGACACAAACACACACACACACACACACTGGACAAACACACACACTGAACACACACACACACTGGACACACACACACACTGGACACACACACACATTGGACACACACACACACTGGACACACACACACACACTGGACAAACACACACTGGACACACACACACTGGACACACACACACACTGGACAAACACACACATTGGACACACACACAATGGACACACACACACACGACACACACACACAAATACACTGGACACACACACACACACATACACACACTAGACACACACACACACACACACACTGAACACACACACACACACTGTACACACGCAAACACATACACACACTGGACACACACAAACACACACACACACACAAACACACACACACACACACACACAATGGTCACACTGGACATACACACACACACACACTGGACACACACACACTGTACACAAACACACACACACTGGACACACACACTGGACACACACACACTGTACAAATACACACACACTGAACACACACACTGGACACACACACTGGACACACACACAAACTGGACACACACACACACCGGACACACACACACACACATATACACTGGACAAACACACACTGTACAAATACACACACACACACACTAGACACACACTCTGGACACACACACACACACTGGACACACACACACAATGGACACACACACACACACACCGGACACACACACACACACACACATATACACTGGACACACTCACACACTGGACACACACACACATTGGACACACAAACACACACACACACACACACACACACACACACACACACACACACATACTCACACACTGGACACACACACACAAACACTGGACACACACAAACACACAAACATACACTGGACAAACACACACACACACTGGACAAACACACACACTGGACACACTCACACTGGACACACACACACACACACTGGACACACACACACACTGAACACACACACTGGACACAAACACACACACACTGGACACACACAAACTAGACACATTCACACTGGACAAACACACACACACACTGGACACACACACATTGGACACACACACACACACACTGAACACACACACTGGACACACACACACACACACACAAACACACACTCTGGATACACTCACACTGGACATACACACACACATACACACACACACACACACACTGGACACACTCACACTGTACACACACACACACACTGGACACACTCACACTGTACACACACACACACACACTGGACACACACATATTGGACACACACACATTGGACACACACACACTGGACACACTCACACACTGGACACACACACACACTGGACACACACACACACTGGACACACACACACACACACACACACACACTGGACAAACACACACACACACACTGGACAAACACACACTGGACAAAACACACACTGGACACACTCACACTGGACACACACACACACATACACTGGACACACACACACACACACACACTGGACACACACAAACACACACAAACTGGACACACACACTGGACACACACACACAATGGACACACACACTGGACACACACACACACTGGACACACACTGGACACACACACACACTGGACACACACACACACTGGACACCCCACACACACACCGGACACACACACATATACACTGGACACACACACACACTAGACACACACACACACACACACACACACACACACACACACACAGACATACACACACACACACACACTGGACAAACACACACACTTGACACACACACATACACACACTGTACACACACACACACTGGACACACACACAAACACACAAACACACACACACAGGACAAACACACACTGGACAAACACACACACTGGACACACACACACTAGATACACTCACACTGGACACACACACACACACACTGGACACACACACACACACACTGGACACACACACGCAGGACAAACACACACAAACACACACACCGGACACACACACACACACACTGCACACACACACACACACACACACACTGGACACACACACTGAACACACACACACACACACACTAGACACACACACACACACACACACACACATACTGGACACACACACACACACACTGGACACATTTCCTTGTGTTGGATTTTGATGAAAGGAAATCCCATATAGCCTACTGGACAGGACTTTGCTATGGCATCTTCTGTTTGGGTGTCTCAGGTCAGGTCTGAGCCATGATCAGAATGTGTCTCTGTGTCTATTTCCAGCCCTGCCATTTCTACCTGTCCTGATCTAGTGTTTCACCCCTGACCTCCTCACACCGTCTCACTGTCCATGTCTGCTTTTAGCTCCCACCTCTACTTCACTGTGTTATAATGGACCTTATGCTTGTTATGTCACCTCTGTAACCAGTTATCAAACATACTGACCTTTCTGACCCTATCCCATGGCCCTACTTTCTAGAAATGAACATTTAAATTCCTCTGAGTTGTGTTTTTTTGTCCATTTACTTATCTATGTATTTGTTGTATATTGGGGTTGTGCTGCAGAGCATCATGGGGGTTTGTATGTGTTGAGATGTTCACATTCCAGATAAATGGTTGAACTGTCTCCTGTCTCATCATTATTGAATTGTTATACAGACGTGGTTATGAAACCCACGAGACATAACAAAAGATTGGTGATGAGTAAGTCTGAATCTACAGGAACTATTCTGTCTGGAAGAAGTGGGTTTTTACAACTGTTTAAAACTGTTATTTTATTTGGAACAGTCTAGGCTAATGTTAGCACAGTGTATTGCTAGCAGAGGCAAGTGCATAGTCTAGCTAGCTAAGAAAGAGCGTTAACCAGTGGTGTAAAGTACTTAAGTAAAAATACTTTAAAGTACTACTTAAGTAGTTTTTTGGGGTATCTGTACTTGACTTTAATATTTATATTTTTGACTACTTTTACTTTTACTTCACTACATTCCTAAAGAAAATAATGTACTTTTTACTCCATACATTTTCCCTGACACCCAAAAGTATGTGTTACATTTTGAATGCTTAGCAGGACAGAAAATGGTCCAATTCACACACTTATCAAGAGAACATCCCTACTGCCTCTGATCTGGCAGACTCACTAAACACAAATGCTTTGTTTGTAAATTGTCTGAGTTTGCCTCTGGCTGAATGTACATTTAAAAAAGTTTGTCAGGAATTTAGTGTGTTCATCTAACAATCCTAATCATCAGCTGATACATTGTAATCTCATACACAGGGTAAACCTTCCACCTAGAAAACATCATTTAATAGAAATCACAACCGCTCCTCTGTGTGATCTATGTAATCAAGGTGCCTTGGGCTCCTTTAATTATATGTACTGGGAGTGACCAGGGGACATGTTTTGGAAAGAGGTATCCTCATACCTTGTTCCCCCAAACTATTATTACTGAATGATAATTCACCACTGTCATTACAGCAAAGACGTATAATGTTGTCAGGTTGGACAGCAGCTAAAAAGATGTTGGAACTAAGATGGCAACCACCACACCTCATTGGATCAGCACTTTTATAGATATCATTTATTTAGAACTATCCACTGCTAGGATCCATGGGGCTAGCCAAACAACAAATGCAGCTGAAACCATAAAAGAACTCCTGTAGTGGGTTTTACCCAACAGATTGACCGTTAATTATCATTTTTGTGCAAATGTGTACCTTGATTTAGTATTTCATTTAATGGAGATCAGGTTGGGTGTGTTGGGGTGGTCCCAGGAGGGGTTAGAGGGTGGGTTGGGGTGGTCCCAGGAGGGGTTGGAGGGTGGGTTGGGGTGGTCCCAGGAGGGGTTGGAGGGTGGGTTGGGGTGGTCCCAGGAGGGTTTGGAGGGTGGGTTGGGGTGGTCCCAATGGAGTAAACCCAGTGATTTCCACCTGCAGTGAGTTTCTAGTTTCCAGCCCAATGGAGTAAACCCAGTGATTTCCACCTGCAGTGAGTTTCTAGTTTCCAGCCCAATGGAGTAAACCCAGTGATTTCCACCTGCAGTGAGTTTCTAGTTTCCAGCCCAATGGAGTAAACCCAGTGATTTCCACCTGCAGTGAGTTTCTAGTTTCCAGTCCAATGGAGTAAACCCAGTGATTTCCACCTGCAGTGAGTTTCTAGTTTCCAGTCCAATGGAGTAAACCCAGTGATTTCCACCTGCAGTGAGTTTCTAGTTTCCAGCCCAATGGAGTAAACCCAGTGATTTCCACCTGCAGTGAGTTTCTAGTTTCCAGCCCAATGGAGTAAACCCAGTGATTTCCACCTGCAGTGAGTTTCTATAAATGGTTATTTTATGGTTGTAAGTTGTAAAATTAACTAGAAAATGTCATATTTTGCAATTCTGAGTAATTACTACTTTAGTAAGGATATACTTTATTCAGTACTACTGCAGTTGCTAAATAATTCCAATAGATGGCAGCATAAGACCTGAGTAACAATGACCTGAAGGCAGCTCCCATAACGTCTCTTTTGAAGGGGGGTCCGGTGCGTTTGCAGTGGTCAGCCGAGGCGGACAGGGCTTTTGGGAGGCTGAAGGACCTGTTTACCTCTGCTCCGGTGCTGGCGCATCCGGATCCCTCTTTACCATTTCAGGTAGAGGTGGCCGGTATAGGAGCCGTGCTTTCGCAACGGTCCGGCACACCACCTAAACTCCGCCCCTGTGCCTTTTATTCCAAAAAGCTCAGTCCGGCGGAGCGAAATTATGACGTAGGGGACAGGGAGCTGTTAGCCGTGGTACAGGCCCTAAAGGTGTGGAGGCACTGGCTTGAGGGGGCTCAACACCCTTTCCTCATTTTGACTGACCACCGTAACCTGGAGTACATCCGGGCAGCTAGGAGACTGAACCCTCGCCAGGCGCGGTGGAATATGTTTTTGACGCGGTTCGTAATTAAGATCACGTACATCCCTGGGTCACAGAACGGTAAGGCAGACGCACTGTCTCGGCGGTATGACATGGAGGAGAGGTCCGTGGAGCCCACTCCCATACTGCCGGAGTCTTGTCTGGTGGCACCGGTAGTGTGGGAGGTCGATGCTGAACTCGAGCGGGCATTGCGCACCGACCCTAGTCCTCCTCAATGCCCGGAGGGTCGGACGTACGTTCCGCTCGAGGTTCGGGATCGTTTGATCTATTGGGCTCACACGTCACCCTCCTCTGGACATCCTGGTATAGGCCGGACAGTGCACTGCCTTAGTGCTAAGTACTGGTGGGCCCACGTTGGCGAGGGATGTGAGGGTTTATGTCTCCTCCTGCTCGGTGTGCGCCCAGTGTAAGGCGCCTAGACATCTGCCTAGGGGTAAGTTACTACCCCTGCCCGTTCCACAACGACCATGGTCTCACCTCTCGGTGGACTTCATCACTGACCTTCCTCCCTCACAGGGGAATACCACTATACTGGTCGTTGTGGACCGGTTCTATAAGGCCTGTCGTTTGCTCCCTATGCCGGGCCTTCCTACTGCCCTACAGACCGCGAAGCTCTATTCACCCATGTTTTTCCAGCACTACGGGGTACCCGAGGATATTGTGTCTGATCGAGGTCCCCAATTCACCTCCAGAGTCTGGAGAGCCTTTATGGAGCGATTGGGGGTCTCGGTGAGCCTCACCTCGGGTTACCATCCGTAGAGTAATGGGGAGGTGGAACGTGTGAACCAGGATGTGGGTAGGTTTCTTAGATCATACTGCCAGGACCGGCCGGAGGAGTGGGCACGGTACGTTCCCTGGGCAGAAATGGCCCAGAATTCCCTACGCCATTCCTCCACTAACCTAACCCCTTTCCAATGATTGTTAGGTTACCAGCCGGTTCAGGCACCTTGGCAGCAGAGCCAGATCGAGGCTCCTGCGGTGGATGAGTGGGTGCGGCGCTCGGAGGAGACGTGGAACGTTGCACATGTCCACCTGCAGCGGGCCCTCCGTCGTCAAAAGGCGAGCGCCAATCTCCACCGCAGTGAGGGACCGGTGTACGCACCTGGTGATCGAGTCTGGCTCTCTACCAGAAACCTGCCCCTCCGCCTGCCCTGTCGGAAACTGGGTCGGCGGTTTGTGGGGCCGTTTAAAGTCCTGAGAAGATTGAACGAGGTGTGTTACAGATTACAACTGCCTATTGAGTATAAAAGTATTAACCCCTCGTTCCATGTGTCTCTTCTTAGGCCGGTGGTAGCTGGCCCACTCCAGGAAAATGAGATCAAGGAGACTCCTCCGCCCCCATTGGACATCGAGGGGGCACCGGCGTACTTCGTGCGGTCCATCTTGGATTTGAGACGTCGGATGGGGGGTCTCCAATATCTGGTGGAGTGGGAGGGGTACGGCCCGGAGGAACGGTGCTGGGTGCCGAGGAGAGACATTTTGGACCCGTGTCTACTGACAGAATTCCACCGTAGTCACCCGATGCGCCCTGCTCCGCGTCCTCCTGGTCGTCCCCGAGGCCGGAGTCGGCGCACGTCTGGAGCCGCGCGTCAAGGGGGGGGTACTGTCACGGTTTCGGCCGAGGCTGCCTCTCTTCCTTGCTCGGGCAGGCTTCGGCGTTCGTCGTCTCCGGAATACTAGCTGCCACCGTTGTATGTTTCTATGTTCGTTTGGTTTTGTCTGGATTATGTACACCTGTTGTCGTTTAGCGTCATTAGTGTCCTATAAGATCTCGTTGTGTTTGTCAGGTGTTGTGTGTGATTAATTTTCGCTGTCGTGTTGGTGCGCTACTATTTACAGTGCGCTATTGTAGCTTGCCTCCTTTGTGTAGGAGTGTATTTTTCGCACATGTTTAGTGCGCCCTTTTGTTTACGCCTGTGTGCGCATTTTCTCGCCTCCGGGCTGTTGGCTCGTGTTTTGAGTGTGTATTACTAAAGTCTTTTGGACTTATCTTCTGCGTCCTGCGCCTGATTCCCACACCACACCCACCTACAGCACCTACTGACAATGGTGCTGAGGAAGCTAACACTTATTTATTTAACATCTGTACACTGTGAGTGTTAGTTTACCACTCTCCATCACACCGTGAGTGTTGCTTTACCACTCTCCATCACACCGTGAGTGTTGCTTTACCACTCTCCATCACACCGTGAGTGTTGCTTTACCACTCTCCTTCACACCGTGAGTGTTGCTTTACCACTCTCCATCACACCGTGAGTGTTGCTTTACCACTCTCCATCACACCGTGAGTGTTGCTTTTGACTCTCCATCACACCGTGAGTGTTGCTTTACCACTCTCTATCACACCGTGAGTGTTGCTTTACCACTCTCCATCACACCGTGAGTGTTGCTTTACCACTCTCCATCACACCATGAGTGTTGCTTTACCATGCTCCATCACACCGTGAGTGTTGCTTTACCACTCTCCATCACACCGTGAGTGTTGCTTTACCACCCTCCATCACACCGTGAGTGTTGCTTTACCACTCTCCATCACACCGTGAGTGTTGCTTTATCACTCTGCAGATATGTTGTTTTGCCCAGCAGCTTCTGCCTTTGTCTGTTCACTGTTCTGAGCAGGATAGTCTTCTTTGCAATTAACTTGTCTGACAGGGAAATTGATGTGAAGAAGCTGTCTATGTTCCCATTTCTTCCTTTGCCCATGTAAGGCTCCACGTGTCTCAAAACCACAGTCAAACAGTCACTCACCTGCTGGCCTGGTTTCATCTTTCCCCAGATATGGAAAGACATTGAGCAAGTTGGTTTCCACATCTGCGGCTAACCAAAACTAAAGTCACATGCACCATTATCAGTTTCTATCTGTTTTCTATTGGCCATTCATCCATTGTCAACAGAATAGCATATTTTAATTTGAAAAAAAAGAATTCTGGCCCCGCTCTTCATGGCTGAGATAATACAAAATAAAAGTTCTACACATTTTGCCATGTGGTGTAGAGAAAATATTGCAGTTTTAAATCAAGTATTTTGCAGTTCTACACATTTTGCCATGTGGTGTAGAGAAAATATTGCAGTTTTAAATCAAGTATTTTGCAGTTCTACACATTTTGCCATGTGGTGTAGAGAAAATATTGCAGTTGAAATCAAGTATTTTGCAGTTCACACATTTTGCCATATGGTGTAGAGAAAATATTGCAGATTTAAATCAAGTATTTTGCAGTTCTACACATTTGCCATGTGGTGTAGAGAAAATATTGCAGTTTTAAATCAAGTATTTTGCAGTTCTACACATTTTGCCATGTGGTGTAGAGAAAATATTGCAGTTTTAAATCAAGTATTTTGCAGTTCTACACATTTTGCCATGTGGTGTAGAGAAAATATTGCAGTTTTAAATCAAGTATTTTGCAGTTCTACACATTTTGCCATGTGGTGTAGAGAAAATATTGCAGTTTTAAATCAAGTATTTTGCAGTTCTACACATTTTGCCATGTGGTGTAGAGAAAATATTGCAGTTTTAAATCAAGTATTTTGCAGTTCTACACATTTTGCCATGTGGTGTAAAGAAAATATTGCAGTTTTAAATCAAGTATTTTGCAGTTCTACACATTTTGCATTGGGGTGGAGAGAAAATGTAGCAATTTTATAACACATTTCATGCAATTCTACCGATTTTGACATGGGGCAGAGAGACATTTTTGCAGTTTTAAAGCAAATGTCCTGCAATTTTACCCATTTTGCCAAGATTTCTTGAGTTATCTTGATTTATTCAGACTATTTTGAGGACGTGTGTACTGGCTACGGTGTCTCAAAATGGACAAATAGTACTATTGTACACGTTTTCTAGCGAAGGTCTTTTAAGGTCTTTTTAAGGGAGTATACTAGAACACTCGTTGGTTTGGCTGCCGAGTTCAGCGCCAGCCGAACTGAAGCATTATTCATGAGATTGATTCATGAGTTAAAACACGGGTAAGGCCACAATACAGGGTCCCATACAATCAATAAATGACTCTTGTTTTCATATCTTTTCATGGATATCTTTTCACCGATATTTATTTATGTAATTCATCCTTTACAATTGTTTCTGCACTATTTATCAGCTTTGGCCCTCATGTTTACAGCAAATAATATGACCGTGAGCCTTGCAGGTTGATATAATTCTGTTTTACGTTTTACTTTGTAAAAAGAAGCAGTTACTGGACTGTATTACTTACTATAACTCTATTACTAATCACATCTATAATTACTATTTATCAAATGTATTACATTGTCATGTTTTTATTGTATGGGAAACGAAAATATGCTACATGTTGCAGTAGGCCTTTGTAGAATATGATACAATGTCTAATCCTGAATGCTGATTGGTTATAATATAAAACATATCCTTACATACATGTACTTCTAAATATACAACTATTCAAAATAAGTAACAAAATATTCTTAAGACATTCAATGAAGCAATATGTTTTCTTTAGATGGTATTTATTTAGATTGATAACAACCCAGTAGATGAATCTGATGCGTATGCTAAAGGAGATGCCCAACAACGTCCCCTACTGAAGTCTGAACGGTCTATAATGCAGTGCCTTCAGAAAGTCACACCCCTTGAATTTTTCCACATGTTGTTGTTACACAGCCTGAATTAAAAATGGATTAAATTGAGATTTTGTGTCACTGGCCTACACACAATACTCCATAATGTCAAAGTGGAGTAATGTTTTTAGAAATTAATTAAAAATGAAAAGCTGAAATGTCTTGAGTCAACATGTATTCAACCCCTTTGTTATGGCAAGCCTAAATAAGTTCAGAAGTAAAAATGTGCTTAACAAGACACATAATAAGTTCCATGGACTCACCTGTGTGCAATAATAGTGTTTAACAGGATTTCTGAATGACAACCTCATCTCTGTACACCACATATACAATTATCTGTAAGGTCCCTCAGTCGAGCAGTGAATTTCAAACACAAATTCAACCACAAAGACCAGGGAGGTTTTCCAAAGCTTCGCAAAGAAGGGCACATATTAGTAGATGGGTAAAAATAAAATAAAAAGCAGAACATTTCTTTGAGCGTGGTGAAGTTATTAAGTACACTTTGGATGGTGTGTCACTACAAAGATACAGGCGTCCTTCTTAACTCAGTTGCCGGTGAGGAAGGAAACCGCTCAGGGATTTCACCATGAGGCCAATGGTGACTTTAAAACAGTTAGAGTTGAATGGCTGTGATAAGATAAAACTGAGGATGGATCAACAACATTGTAGTTACTCCATAACACTAACCTAATTGACAGAGTGAAAAGAAGCCTTTACAGAATACATTCACATTTCAGTCATTTAGCAGACGCTATGGTCCCCGTGGGAATCAAACCCACAACCCTGGCGTTGCAAGCACCTTGCTCTACCAACTGAGCCACACAGGACACAAATATTACAAAACATGCATCCTGTTTGCAATAAAGCACTAAAGTAAAACTGCTAAAAAAATGTGGCAAAGAAATGCACTTTTTATGTCCTGAATAAAAAGTGTTATGTTTGGGGCAAATCCAACACAACACGTCACTGAATGCCACTGTTTTCTTGGTGGTGGCTGCATCATGTTATGGGTCTGCTTGTAATCGACAATGACTAGGGAGTTTTGGGGGGTTAAAAAGAAACGGAATAGAGCTAAGCACAGGCAAATTCCTAGAGGAAAACCTGGTTCAGACTGCTTTCCTTCCACTGACTCCTCAGGAGAGTTCTGGACTCTGCCAGTGCGGCCACACCACCACAAGAGACTACAGGTGGCCGCCATCTTTAACCCCCCTCCTGCCTGAACGTCTTGTGGACTAGAACGCCAGTTAACCCCCCTCCTGCCTGAACGTCTTGTGGACTAGATGCCAGTTAACCCCCCTCCTGCCTGAACGTCTTGTGGACTAGAGCGCCAGTTAACCCCCCTCCTGCCTGAATGTCTTGTGGACTAGAGCGCCAGTTAACCCCCCTCCTGCCTGAACGTCTTGTGGACTAACACGCCAGTTAACCCCCCTCCTGCCTGAACGTCTTGTGGACTAGACACTAAAAGCTAAGAACAGGATGCCAGAACAGGATCCGGCACCTCTCCGTTTTGAACTGTTTCATTCTGGAACCTATTTGGCCGGATCCGGTACCTCTCCTGGCATTGTCACTTTTTGCAATGTAAAAATGCAAATAATCTCTCCCAGAACTCTCTCTGCTCTGACAGACATGAGCCTCCAACTCTAATCTCTCCCAGAACTCTCTCTGCTCTGACAGACATGAGCCTCCAACTCTCATCTCTCCAGCATTGCCCATCATTTATAGAGTCGCAACAAGGATTCTGGAGGAGCTGCAGCACGCCTGATCAATTCAAATACATTTTACAAAGTTATAGAATTATTGCTGTCTGTTCAGAAATAAATGAAATAATTCAAAATAGCCTACTACACGATGTGAAAGCCTAAAATGTAGCCACAGAGGATAAATAGCCCAGCTGTGCAGCATAGCCCAATATCAAGGCATAGCCTACAGTCCGGAACGCTGAGGCAAATCTGTCAGTGAAACTGGAAAGCATTTTTAGGACTATAATTTCCTCATAATGTAGTATACAATATATCTCCATTGAGTTTTCATTGATCTCAGATTCTCAGTTTGTCAGTGTCAAAATTGCCTGTCATCTCGATCATTTATGCTGTATTATGGCGCTTTCAAGACAACTGGGAACTCGGAAAAAAACTAGGTCGAATCATGACATCAGTGATCTTCAGATCAGGAAAGTCGGAGCTCTAGAAAGAGGTCAGAATTCCGTTTGGATGACCGTTCAAAACGAAGTTTCCAGTCGGAGCTTTCCCCAGTTCCCAGTTCTCTTGATCGCACTGAAGTCGGAAGTTGGAGATTTCCCAGCTCCGAGTTCCCAGCTATTTTGAGCGTGGCATTAAAAAGACTGTGCCAAAGTCTCCAGTCAAGTAAAATGACGTAGAATTGCATGACGGTTTGTAAAAGGCCAAACATTTCCCGGACCCTAGGCCAAAAAAAAAAAAAAAAAAAACGTGTGCAACTTCTGTAAGTGCCTCTACTCTACTGCTCTATGCCACTACGCAAATGTGATGATATATATACAATGCTTTATTATAAAGGGGATTTTTTTTTTTGTCATGTGTTCCGGTACCTCAGAGCGCCCCAGGTCTATGTTTTAAAGAAACGCCCCTCAAGATTAAATTGGAGATGAATGGAGAGAGAACGTTCTCTGCTGAGTTTATAAAACTGTAAAAAGCGCAGCACGGTAGCGCTGTTTTATGTACAATGTTGTCAACAAAATTAGGTTGCTGTTACTCCTGTCGCTATTGCAGAATGCAGCCTTTTGACAGCATGTACTAAAGTTGATTTAATCCAGGCTTGCATTAGTCCCCTCGTTTGGTGATTGGCATTTAGGTTGTGACAACGATAAGGCAGCAGACAGACAGACCTACAGACACTACAGTATGTTTTAGCAGGAAGTCTGGCAGGGTGACCTGATTTGTAACCATTTTGTCAAACAGATTGTGAACCAAAAGTGTAAGTTTGATTCTGGAGGAGGAACAATAAATATAAACTAATTTGGGTAGAATGCAGGGGCAGATTTATGTCATCTAGTCTTCAGGAGATTTGATTAGCCATTTACTTTATTTAGTCTCATTTCAAACAATTGCCTAAAATATACGGTAAGTCTGATCAGTGGAACAATTCTCATTCCAAACAATGGTCTAGAATACAGGGTAATTACTGAGCTTCTCAGCAACAACACTACTGGTATTCCCCACACTTACTGTATTATTCACATAGCAAATCTCACTTCAAGCTATTTTCAAAAGTTGGCCGCCCTGCTGGTTAATATAATGGATAACAATCTGTGGTTCACTTCACGTAACAGCGTTGAGTTTAAAATGAGGGTCAGATTATTTTATTTTTTACATAAAATGAATCACTTCCTTCAAATCAACACATTCTTCCATCCCCTTTCTCTGTCTTAGCTAGCCATTGACTACACTCTAGCTAGCTAGTTAGCAGAGCACTAGATCAAATAATCATTTTGTTTTACTTAGCCTTGATCATTGTTTGTACAGTATGTCAACTTTGGTGTCTATTTCAGACCTCCTGGCATTTCTCAAGGATGAGCATCAGAGCATTAAAAGGGGAGAAGCCCTCTAGAAGTCTGGCCATGTGGAGAAGAGCAGCTATAGTGAGGGACAACCTACCGGTTTGGTCAGGCCAATGTGATGGACATTTTTTAGTTTGTGCTTTTCTAATAACCAATTTCTGTGTTCATGCAAGTGACTGATTGAACGAATCCTCACTATACGTATCTGCAATTTGGCAGTACGCCCAGAACCTTGTTTAGAGAAAGGGATCTCTCAGTTTCAAGGTCTCAGCTTAGAGAGAAGAAGCCTTGTGAGGTATTGGTCGGTCACATGCATGACCCAGTATTGGTCGGTCACATGAAGGAAGCAAACGTTAATTATGAATTAATTATGAATGGTGAAAAAGCTAAATCATGCAAATATAATTTGTCTGTATATATGAGAACTAACGGGAAGGCGCCGGGTGGAGCTCCTGATCAAAATGTGTACTTGGTTCATTGAGTTGTTTTAAACCTCTCCAATTAACTGATAATAAACAATGATTCATTTAAGATTGACTTTGAGTGTCCCTGTGTAGAATTTCCATGACACCAACATGAGGGATAAAGTTGATCCTGTGTTGGTGAGTGTAGCTATTAAGTTAAGTTACAGCTGTCAACATTCTACAAGGAAAGAGACACTTAATCATTTATATAATCATTAACCAGATTACCCGGATACCAGACTTAGATGAGTGATAACTCAGTTCTAGAATGTTGTCATTGATGAGAATGAATCTAAAAATCTATTGACATTCAGAATAAGACTTAGTTTAGACATCCAGCCTGTATTGGAGTTTCATGACCAGAGACAAATCTTCAAAGGCACAGTATTTATTTATTCAGAGTGGTACATGCATTCACACAGTTTTGACTTATAGAATCCTTCCCACTATATGATTGATATGTCAAGTGACACAATCCCAAGTTATCAATTAAAAGTTTATGGAAAAACTCCACTTGTCCTCATGTGAAAATGACAGTTCATTAATAAATATTCTACAGCTTTAATGTCATCAATCAAATCAAACTATATTTATATAGCACGTTACAACAAATGCATTTCAAAGTGTTCAAAGTCATGCATTGAAAGGCATGTGGCACTTAACATATTTCCTCTTGGCAGGTCTCTATAGGTGACCAGGGGATTCTCTCTACCACGTGGATCCTGGCTGGCATGGCGCTGTCGGTGGAGCAGCAGGAGGCTATACGGCAGGCAACAGTTGGACAGCGCACCAACCCCAACTGGCACAACATGAGGAGAGGAAAGTTGACGGCCAGCAATTATGGAGCAGTGGTTAGGGCCAAGCGCATTACTCCGTCGCTATTAAAAAGGGTCCTCAGATCACAGTCGTTGGATGGGGTGATGTCCGTAAAGAGAGGCACAGATAATGAAGAGGAAGGCATCAAGGCATTCCAAATGGCTACAGGGAATGTTGTGCAGGAGTCAGGGCTTTGGGTCACAGGGTCTGGGATCCTGGGTGCTTCACCGGATGGTCTGGTGGGCACCACAGCAGTGGTGGAGGTCAAGTGTCCCTATGGTGCAAGGGACCTTACCATTGAAGAGGCAGTGAAGTCGAAGGATTTCTATATCAAGGAGGGAGAGTCTTACTGCCTCCGTGAAGACCATCCTTACTGGCACCAGGTCCAAGGTCAGCTCCACATCACTGGAAGGGACTTGCTTCTTCGTTGTGTGGACCACCAAAGCCTCCATCCCCATCCAGCATGACGACCTCTGACCTCTGGCAGACTCATATTGCTGGACTAGAGGAGATTTTCCAAGGACCACATGCTCCCAAAGTTGGCATTGCAACAGTGAACATCTGTAAATATCTTGTCAATAGTTTTTGCACACAAATCAGTTTTTGTTCTCACCTTGAGGTTTTATTCCAATCAGTTGTTTTCGTGGGGCACTGGATCAGCGTTCTCGTCGCTCCTCCTGTCAGTACCTGTTTTCAGGGAAGCCAATGGTCCAAAAATATTCCACATTGTTCATACACACACACACACTAGGCTACCAGAATAGGTTATATTACATACAAGTTTTGCTCAAAGCAGCCAATTAAAGTAATGTAGTTAAAGTAAGTTCAATCACAACGGCTGGTCTGAGATTATCTCCTCACAGTTTCATTCACCTTTCATTTTATCATGGGCCCAGTGGGAATTTATATATGTGATGTTTCAATTATTTATTTCCCCCTTTGTTGTGTTGAGCTTCCTTTTCTGGTAAATGCAGGGCCGTTTTTCTTTCTCAACGGAAAATGGCAGCTGCCTGAGCATTTGCAATGCCGGACCATTTGCAAACTATCAATTAGCCAGGTGAATTTGTAGATATATATGCACATTATGTTTGTTAGCCAACTAGCCAGCCAGTTTAAGTGGAATGATTAACTGACAATATTTAAATTTAACTGACAATATTTCAAATTAACTGCCAACAACAAAGCAAAGCAACATCTAAGCAAAAGGCTACCTGCTATCCCACCATATGGCATCATCCCTTGTGCCTGGAACTTCAATGTTACCACTGAACTCCAAATAAGATGTGAGTAGAGTTGGACACACCCTACGAAAATCCGAAAATCATCTGGACTGCTGAGAGAGAGAGAGAGAGAGAGAGAGAGAGAGAGAGAGAGAGAGAGAGAGAGAGAGAGAGAGAGAGAGAGAGAGAGAGAGAGAGAGAGAGAGAGAGAGAGAGAGAGAGAGCGATATCGAGAGAGTGAGAGAGAGAGAGAATCTAAGAATGGGAGACACATCACTTCCAGCAGATCTCCTTGCTGAGGGTGGGGTTGAACATCCACTGCTTCTCGTTGGGTGAGCCTCATGTCTAAAACATGGGAAAAAGGGGACAAAGTCAAAGTCCACAAATTCAATGTTTTACACAATATTGTATCATATTTGATGCGTTACTGACCTGTTCATCCACAGGCTCGATGTGCTGTGGTCTCCCCAACCGGATCACACTGGATACAGGATGTCCATTCATCGGATGACCTGAGGGATGCACTCCTGTTGGACCGGAAAACAAAGAGGCATGTGGTCAGTGTTAGGTATTTTTCAATGCTGTATCAACATGTTTATCTGGACAGAAAACAGAGGCATGTGGTCAGTGTTAGGTATTTTTCAATGCTGTATCAACATCTTTATCTGGACAGAAAACAAAGAGACGTGGTCAGTGTTAGGTCTTTAACAATGCTGTATCAACATCTTTATCTGGACAGAAAACAGAGGCATGTGGTCAGTGTTAGGTCTTTTTCAATGCTGTATCAGCATCTTTATCTGGACAGAAAATGCATTGTTTATCATAACACAAACCCAACTAGTTTGGCACAGTTTGACACATTTTCTATTAGCCATTCAACTGCTGTGTCAGGCTAGTTTGGCACATTGTCTACTAGCCCAGTCTGAAAAGTACTAGCCTCGGGTTAGCTTCATTTCCATCCCTGATGATATTTCTAACTGACTTCATAGGTCATTTGATTAGTCATATACAACACAGATGCACTCGTGGAACAAAACCGTTTCTGTGTTTTGTATGGGGGAAAACATTGAGCCCACAAATCCTTTGTGAGCTAGCTAGCCAACTTTAGCTAATGTAGCTAACTAGTCAACGAAGGTGCTTAACTAGCTAGCCCACCAGGCAATATTTAGCTAGCTAGCTAGTTAAGATTAGCTCACCGCTCGTGTAGTCTGACTTTAAGTGCAAGCTAACCAACTATCCCTTGCCATGGGGCCGGCCTAACGTTAGCTAGCAAGTCTGACTACACGAACGGTGAGTTAACATTAACTAACTAGCTAAATGTCCCTTCCCTGGTGGACTAACGCTAGCTAACATGTCACCAAGTGAAAAAGTATGACTACACAAACAGTGAGCTAAAGTTAACCAGTTGGTTAGCTCACTAAAGACTTGTCAATAAAAAGGTTACAACAGTCATTATGCTAGCCTATGCTGGGTTTCTTTTGACTTATAAGGAATGTAACGTGCGTTGTACACTTAACTACAATCGGTGGATGTCTAGCTAACGTTCATTAGCACCTCGCTAACCACAGATATTTGACCTAACCAAAATAGCTTGTTAGCTACTAGCAAACAGGGCATACCTTATCGGCTCCAGCAATGTCTCTCGATTACAGAGGTTAGAAAATGATAAAATGCACGTCTGCTTATCAGTGTAGTGGTTACAATCCGGTACATAGCACAGAACCATCCTTGCTTCTGATCAATATTGAAACGTTTAAAACATAAAAACTCTTTCATCTGTTTGATTAACCTTTATTAGTCAAATCACATCTACATTTCATTCAGTATAATTGAGTTTATACAGAAGCAGGATTGTTGTGTCAAGAATTTGACAAATAAACATTCTACAGACAACAATATTTACAAACAACAAGAAGCCCAATAACAACAAGATCAATGATTTATAAATGAAAACAGTTTTTACAACACAGTGTGGTGATTAATTATATTAATGAATGACTCTAGTCAACTTCAATAGTGTGTATTCATGAATATTTACGATCATATGTTTAAACACTAGAGAGCTATTCTACATTGTTGCTCCAGTGTGTCTTACTGAACATTCTTATTTTTTATTTTATTTTTATTTCACCTTTATTTAACCAGGTAAGAAGCAAGTTGAGAACAAGTTCTCATTTACAACTGCGACCTGGCCAAGATAAAGCAAAGCAGTGCGATAAAAACAACAACAGAGAGTTACATATGGAATAAACAAAACGTACAGTCAATAACACAATAGAAAATCTATATACAGTGTGTGCAAATATAGTAAGTTATGGAGGTAAGGCAATAAATAGGCCATAGTGCAAAATAATTACAATTTAGTATTGACACTGGAATGATAGATGTGCATAAAATGATGTGCAAATAGAGATACCGGGGTGCAAATGAGCAAAATAAATAACAATATGGGGATGAGGTAGTTGGGTGGGCTAATTACAGATGGGCTGTGTACAGGTGCAGTGATCGGTAAGCTGCTCTGACAACTGATGCTTAAAGTTAGTGAGGGAGATAAGAGTCTCCAGCTTCAGAGATTTTTGCAGTTCGTTCCAGTCATTGGACAGCAGAGAACTGGAAGGAATGGCGGCAAAAAAGGAGGTGTTGGTTTGGGGATGACCAGTGAGATAAACCTGCTGGAGCGCAGACTACGGATGGGTGTTGCTATGGTGACCAATGAGCTAAGATAAGGCGGGGATTTGCCTAGCAGTGATTTATAGATGACCTGGAGCCAGTGGGTTTGGCGACGAATATGTAGTGACCATGATTAGAGTGAAACATCATGTTGTGTTTGACACAGGGACACTGAGGTGTCATAACACACCCTAAACCCTGGATAGAGGGACTCAGTGAATGTGGAGTGGAATGTGTTCAGGTGGGTCAGTGTGTCAGAGGAGACTCTGTAGAAGGACAGAGTGCCGGCTGGCCAGTCCAGATACACTCCTACTCTGTGGGAGCTGGAGGAGGGTACGTCTATGGTAGTGAATTTATTATTGTGACAGGCTCTGTAACTGTTGTCAGAGCAGATCAGACTCCAGGACTTGTCATTGGATCCAATAACACAGTCCTTACCCCTTCCTCTCCTGCTGATTCCTTTATATGTCACTCCAATATAAGCCCATTCCCCACTCCACTCTACCTCCCAGTAACAGCGCTCAGTCAGACCCTCTCTACACAGCACCTGTTCCCAGATCTCAAATCTCTTTTGGTGATCAGGATACGGCTGCTCCTCTCTCCTCCTCCATGTCACCTTTCTGTTCTCCTCAGACAGAGAGAGGAGTCTGTTTACTGTGTTTGGGTCCAGTGTGAGATCACAGACATCTGATGGATGAAACCAGACACAATATTAGAAATCATCATCATTCACATTAGAATGTTAACACTTTTCACTAATTAATTTAATGTACAGTGAGGGAAAAAAAGTATTTGATTCCCTGCTGATTTTGTACGTTTGCCCACTGACAAAGACATGATCAGTCTATAATTTTAATGGTAGGTTTATTTGAACAGTGAGAGACAGAATAACAACAACAAAATCCAGAAAACGCATGTCAAAAATTTTATAAATTGATTTGCATTTTAATGAGGGAAATAAGTATTTGACCCCTCTGCAAAACATTACTTAGTAATTGGTGGCAAAACCCTTGTTGGCAATCACAGAGGTCAGACGTTTCTTGTAGTTGGCCACCAGGTTTGCACACATCTCAGGAGGGATTTTGTCCCACTCCTCTTTGCAGATCTTATCCAAGTCATTAAGGTTTCGAGCCTGATGTTTGGCAACTCGAACCTTCAGCTTCCTCCACAGATTTTCTATGGGATTAAGGTCTGGAGACTGGCTAGGCCACTCCAGGACCTTAATGTGCTTCTTCTTGAGCCGCTCCTTTGTTGCCTTGGCCGTGTTTTGGGTCATTGTCATGCTGGAATACCCATCCACGACCCATTTTCAATGCCCTGGCTGAGGGAAGGAGGTTCTCACCCAAGATTTGACGGTACATGGCCCTGTCCATCGTCCCTTTGATGCGGTGAAGTTGTCCTGTCCCCTTAGCAGAAAAACACCCCCAAAGCATAATGTTTCCACCTCCATGTTTGACGGTGTGGATGGTGTTCTTGGGGTCATAGGCAGCATTCCTCCTCCTCCCAACACGGTGATTTGAGTTGATGCCAAACAGCTCGATTTTGGTCTCATCTGACCACAACACTTTCACCCAGTTCTCCTCTGAATCATTCAGATGTTCATTGGCAAACTTCAGATGGCCCTGTATATGTGCTTTCTTGAGCAGGGGGACCTTATGGGCACTGCAGGATTTCAGTCCTTCACGGCGTAATGTGTTACCAATTGTTTTCTTGGTGACTATGGTCCCAGCTGCCTTGAGATCATTGACAAGATCCTCCCGTGTAGTTCTGGGCTGATTCCTCACCATTCTCATGATCATTGCAACTCCACGAGGGTGAGATCTTGCATGGAGCCCCGGGCAGTGGGAGATTGACAGTTATTTTGTGTTTCTTCCATTTGCGAATAATCACACCAACTGTTGTCACCTTCTCACCAAGCTGCTTGGCGATGGTCTTGTAGCCCATTCCAGCCTTGTGTAGGTCTACAATCTTGTCCCTGACATCCTTGGAGAGCTCTTTGGTCTTGGCCATGGTGGAGAGTTTGGAATCTGATTGATTGATTGCTTCTGTGGACAGGTGTCTTTTATATAGGTAACAAGCTGAGATTAGGAGCACTCCCTTTAAGAGTGTGCTCCTAATCTCAGCTCGTTACCTGTATAAAAGACACCTGGGAGCCAGAAATCTTTCTGATTGAGAGGGGGTCAAATACTTATTTCCCTCATTAAAATCCAAATCAATTCATAACATTTTTGACATAAGTTTTTCTGGATTGTTTTGTTGTTATTCTGTCTCTCACTGTTCAAATAAACCTACCATTAAAATTATAGACTGATCATTTCTTTGTCAGTGGGCAAACGTACAAAATCAGCAGGGGATCAAATACTTTTTTCCCTCACTGTAGATGTTTCTAGGTATCAAAAGGAGAAGTTAAGGTAACTTGAGACTTGTTCAATGATCATGTGTTATACTGTATGGTAATACAAAACACACTTATTCCCATTAATTACACACACACACACACACACACACACAGACACAGCAGGTGCTCAAAATTAAAAAATATGGCAGACTGGGAAAAAGTCTCAACCTGGCGAATGCGACCACTGTGCAGGACAGACTGGACGGGGTAGGGGTGGGGGTGTGGAGAATTTGACGACGTCATGACGACTTGGGGGCAGTGTATTCAGAACAACAACGATATAAAAACTGTATACAAAAATATGAATAATGATGAGTGAGAAAGTTCATACCCCCAAGACATGCTCTCTCACCATTACAATGTATGATATCTGTGTATCTGTAACTTTCTCACTCATTGAGGATTATCCGTAACCATGGTAGCATCCACATTAATGTAGAAGTGTTCAGAAACATCTTCTATATCTATCTATATTCTTATTTACAATAAAAGTGATTCCAAAATGGCACAATATATTATTTACCATTCATTTCTTTTGGGCACAAAATAATCTGAAACACAACCAAAACAAAACAGCAAATGCATCCAACAAGTTTGTAGAGTCACAAGCTTGATGTAGTCATTACGTGCAATGAATATGGGACCAAATACTAAACTTTTGACTACTTTAATACACATAAGTGAATTAGTCCCAATACTTTTTTTCCTCTAAAATAGGGGAACTATGTACAAAAAGAGCGTTAATTATTAAACGGTTCACCCGATATGGATTAAAATATCCTCAAATTAAAGCTGACAGTCTTCACATTAACCCCATAGTCAGTGTATAATTTCAAGTGCTGGAGTACAGAGCCAAAACAACAAAAAATGTGTCACTGTCCCAATACTTTTGGAGCTCTCTGTACTGTATATATAAACTCAGCAAAAAAAGAAAACGTCATTTCTCGGCAACATTAAAATTAGGGTAAATGTGTTGATTTGAAGGAAAGACGGGCAGACTCTGGTAAGTCTAGGCTACATAGAACTATTATATTAGAAAGTTAGGTTGTTTACAGACATTCAATAGTCAGAGTAGGTTTGATATATGATCACTTATCATGCTGACCAACCTGATGGTCTCTGTTGGAAATGTGAAGTATATCATGCCTAGGCTACATGCTCTGATCTGCTACTGGTAGGCCTGTAACGTTATGGGAACTGATCTGAACAGGTTTAGGCTGGTCATCTAGGATATGTAGGCTATAGCTGAGGTATAGACCTCCATCTGCATATCACTAACAAACCGCTATTATATACTCAGCAAAAAAATAAACGTCCTCTCACTGTCAACTGCGTTTATTTTCAGCAAACTTAATATGTGTAAATATTTGTATGAACATAACAAGATTCAACAACTGAGACATAAACTGAACAAGTTCCACATACATGTGACTAACAGCCCTCAGTCCAGCCTCTCTCAGCCTTTTGCGGACAGTCTGAGCACTGATGGAGGGATTGTGCGTTCCTGGTGTAACTCGGGCAGTTGTTGTTGCCATCCTGTACCTGTCCCGCAGGTGTTATGTTCGGATGTACCGATCCTGTGCAGGTGTTGTTACACGTGGTCTGCCACTGTGAGGACGATCAGCTGTCCGTCCTGTCTCCCTGTAGCGCTGTCTTAGGCGTCTCACAGTACGGACATTGCAATTTATTGCCCTGGCCACATCTGCAGTCCTCATGCCTCCTTGCAGCATGCCTAAGGCACGTTCACGCAGATGAGAAGGGACCCTGGGCATCTTTCTTTTGGTGTTTTTCAGAGAGAGAAAGGCCTCTTTAGTGTCCTAAGTTTTCATAACTCTGACCTTAATTGCCTACCGTCTGTAAGCTGTTAGTGTCTTAATGACCGTTCCACAGGTGCATGTTCATTCATTGTTTATGGTTCATTGAACAAGCATGGGAAACAGTGTTTAAACCCTTTACAATGAAGATCTGTGAAGTTATTTAGATTTTTCCTAATTATCTTTGAAAGACAGGGTCCTGAAAAAGGGACGTTTCTTTTTTTGCTGAGTTTATATTATAACCTAGCCTACTTTACATAACATAACATTTCTTACTTGTTGCAAATAAACTTTCTGAATGTATCAATGATTTCCCCTCAGATCAATCATGCCCGTTTTAGCCCTTCTGTCTACATTCTCAGATTGAAAGACAATAAATAGCCAACTTTTAATGAATACAAATAAGTGTGAGACATGGCCTTGTGTTGCTGCACTGTCTATAACTACCTTAACAAACAGTGACTTATTATTATTATTGACAGTTAACCTGGAGAAGAGATGTCACAACCCAACAGGGTACTTGGTTAGTAGGAGGTAAAGGGGCAGGTGTTCTGGAACAGGCAGACCCCTATCTGTTAACGTGCATGAACACAAACACACATTTCTAATGTAACACGAACACGCCACACACATACACATACACACACATTGTCAAAGCAACATTTTCTGTAGAACTACAGCTTATATTTAATATGACCAAGTAAGTAATGATGGTGGTCTTTGACTTTGACTTCACTTGAATTAAGACTTATTCTTAGTTATATTCTTCACAGCAGTCAACACTCACATTTTCTAAGTCCAGGTTTCATTGTGTTCTCTCCACCATGTTCCACACTGTAGCGGTAAGCAGAAGAACAGACAGTCATTGAGGGATACACCTTAACTCACACACATACACACACACACACACACACACACACACACACACACGGTCAGCATATAACTTTGTCCAAGTGGTGGTAAGAATGTTTGTCTTAACTAGCCTGATAACTCCAACATGTCTGCTATGAACATTGACATAAACCCTCTACATACTTGAGTTTCTCCAGTCTGCAGTTTGGATCCTCCAGTCCAGCAGAGAGCAGTCTGACTCCTGAGTCTCCTGGGTGATTGTAGCTCAGGTCCAGCTCTCTCAGGTGTGAGGGGTTTGACTTCAGAGCTGAGACCAGAGAAGCACAGCCTTCCTCTGTGACTAGACAGCCTGACAGCCTGCAAAGAGTAAAATCATATTAAAATCACACTGCTATTCTTTGGTGGTGAAAATAGTGGCAGTATATTTTTTCAAAATGTTCAGATATATCAGCGTCCTGAAACCTGCCATATCTATTCATAAATTGATTTATCATTATTAGAAATGACAAATTATCAAAGTATTGCTTATAGATAGAACAATGTATAGTACAAATATTTGAGTAGACTGACCAGACCCGTTTAGAAAGCAGTGTCAGTCAAAAGACAAACAGTGAGGTATCAGATTTAGATTGTATTGAGTATACAGTCCACACCATATCTATTTTGACAGTGAAGCTAACATTTTTAATGTGGCTCTATACTCCAGCATTTTGGATATGAGATAAAACATTTAATATGAGGTGACAGTATTTAATGTCACCTTTGATTTGAAGGTATTTTCATACATATCTCTTTCACCATTTAGAAATGAAAGCACTTTATGTAACTAGTCACCCATTTGAAGAAGTCATAAGTATTCTGACAAATTCACTTATAGTGTATTAAAGTAGTCAGAAGTTTAGTATTTGGTCCCATATTCCTTGCAAGCAATGACTACATCAAGCTTGTGACTCGTTGGTTGCATTGGGTTCTGTTTTGCCAAAATGTAACTGAATGGTGGATGTAATTTTATTTCTAAGTGAGTAGATACGTTTCTAAACACTACTAAATTAATCCTGATGATGCCATGATTAAGAAAAATCATGAATGAATCATGAATAATAATGAGTGAGAAAGTTACAGAGACAACAACAAAACATGCTAACCTCTCACCATTACCAATAACAGAGGGGTATGATCCTTGTTCCTCTGTAACTTTCTCATTCATCATCATTCACAATTAATTTACATGAATAATAATGAGTAAAAAAGTTACATCATAATTCACGATTCATTAATGATTATCTCCCGAGAGCGCAGTGGTCTAAGGCACTGCATCGCAGTGCTAGCTGTGCCAGTAGAGATCCTGGTTAGAATCCAAGCTCTGTCGTAGCCGGCCGCGAACGGGAGACCCATGGGGCGGTGCACAATTGGCCCAGCGTCGTCCAGGGTAGGGGAGGGAATGGCCGGCAGGGATGTAGCTCAGTTGGTAAAGCATGGCATTTGCAACGCCAGGGTTGTGGGTTCGATTCCCACAGGGGGCCAGTATGAAAAATAAAAAAATGATGTATGCACTCACAACTGTAAATCGCTCTGGATGAGAGCGTCTGCTAAATGACGTAAATGTAATTATTCTTAATCATGGTAGCATCCATTTGAATGTAGAAGTGTTCAGAAACATCTTCTATTCTTACTGACAATTCAAGTGAAGTGACTCCAAAATGACAGGACATTATTCACCATTCAGTTTCTATTGGGAAAAACATCATCTAAAACACAACCAAGACAAACTGCAAATGCATTCAACAAGTTTGTAGAATCACACGACTGATGTAATCACTGCAGGTAAGGAATATGGGACCAAATACAAAACTTCTGACTTTTTCAAATGGGAGAACTAGACACATAAAGTGCTTTCATTTCTAAACAGTAACACAGATATGTATGACAATAATCTCAAATAAAAGGTGACATTATATACTGTCACCTAATATGAAACATTTTATCTCAAATTCAAAATGTTGGAGCATAGCGCCAAATTTAAAACTGTAAGCTTCACTGTCCAAACACATATGGTGTGGACTATGTGTGCCTGGTAAACACATGTAGATCTGGTGAACAGTTCACACTTGTTGACCAACTACAGGAATACTGACCTCAGAGTCTCCAGTTTACAGTGGGGATTCCCCAGTCCAGCAGAGAGCAGCTTCACTCCTGAATCCTTCAGGTCATTGTTACTCAGATCCAGCTCTCAGGTGTGAGGGGTTTGACTTCAGAGCTGAGACCAGAGAAGCACAGCCTTCCTCTGTGACTAGACAGCCTGACAGCCTGACAAAGAGTCAAATCATATTAAAATCACACTGATATTCTTTGGTGGTGAAAATAGCGGCAGTATATTTTTTCAACATTTTAGAATATATCAGTTATGATAATTATTCATTATCATAGTAGCATCCACATGAATGTAGAAGTGTTCTGAAACATATTCTATTCTTACTGACAATACAAGTGAAGTGACTCCAAAATGACAGGACATTATTCACCATTCAGTTTCTATTGGGAAAAACATCATCTAAAACACAACCAAGACAAACTGCAAATGCATTAAACCAGTTTGTAGAATCACAGGCTTGATGTAATCACTGCAGGTAAGGAATATGGGACCAAATACTAAACTTCTGACTACTTCAATACAATATACAGTGGGGGAAAAAAGTATTTAGTCAGCCACCAATTGTGCAATTTCTCCCACTTAAAAAGATGAGAGAGGCCTGTAATTTTCAACATAGTTACACGTCAACTATGACAGACAAATTGAGAAAAGAAAATCCAGAAAATCAAATTGTAGGATTTTTAATGAATTTATTTGCAAATTATGGTGGAAAATAAGTATTTGGTCACCTACAAACAAGCAAGATTTCTGGCTCTCACAGACCTGTAACTTTAAGAGGCTCCTCTGTCCTCCACTCGTTACCTGTATTAATGGCACCTGTTTGAACTTGTTATCAGTATAAAAGACACCTGTCCACAACCTCAAACAGTCACACTCCAAACTCCACTATGGCCAAGACCAAAGAGCTGTCAAAGGACACCAGAAACAAAATGTAGACCTGCACCAGGCTGGGAAGACTGAATCTGCAATAGGTAAGCAGCTTGGTTTGAAGAAATCAACTGTGGGAGCAATTATTAGGAAATGGAAGACATACAAGACCACTGATAATCTCCCTCGATCTGGGGCTCCACGCAAGATCTCACCCCGTGGGGTCAAAATGATCACAAGAACGGTGAGCAAAAATCCCAGAACCACACGGGGGGGGGGACCTAGTGAATGACCTGCAGAGAGCTGGGACCAAAGTAACAAAGCCAGACGTGTCCCCCTGCTTAAGCCAGTACATGTCCAGGCCCGTCTGAAGTTTGCTAGAGTGCTTTTGGATGATCCAGAAGAGGATTGGGAGAATGTCATATGATCAGATGAAACCAAAATATAACTTTTTGGTAAAAACTCAACACGTCGTGTTTGGAGGACAAAGAATGCTGAGTTGCATCCAAAGAACACCATACCTACTGTGAAGCATGGGGGTAGAAACATCATGCTTTGGGGCTGTTTTTCTGCAAAGGGACCAGGACGACTGATCCGTGTAAAGGAAAGAATGAATGGGGCCAGGTATCGTGAGATTTTCAGTGAAAACCATCAGCAAGGGCATTGAAGATGAAACGTGACTGGGTCTTTCAGCATGACAATGATCCCAAACACACCGCCCGGGCAACGAAGGAGTGGCTTCGTAAAAAGAAGCATTTCAAGGTCCTGGAGTGGCCTAGCCAGTCTCCAGATCACAACCCCATAGAAAATCTTTGGAGGGAGTTGAAAGTCGGTGTTGCCCAGCGACAGCCCCCAAAACATCACTGCTCTAGAGGAGATCTGCATGGAGGAATGGGCCAAAATACCAGCAACAGTGTGTGAAAACCTTGTGAAGACTTACAGAAAACGTTTGACCTGTGTCATTGCCAACAAAGGGTATATAACAAAGTATTGAGAAACTTTTGTTATTGACCAAATACTTATTTTCCACCATAATTTGCAAATAAATTCATAAAAAATCCTACAATGTGATTTACTGGATTTTTTTTCTCATTTTGTCTGTCATACAGGCCTCTCTCATCTTTTTAAGTGGGAGAATTTGCACAATTGGTGGCTGACAAAATACATTTTTCCCCACTGTAAGTGAATTTGTGAAAATAATTATGATTTCTTCAAATGGGAGAACTAAATACATAAAATGCTTTCATTTCTAAATATTATGAGTACCCTCAAATAAAAGGTGAAAATCTGTACTGTCACCTAATATGAAACATTTGATCTTAAATCCAAAATGCTGGATCATAGACCCCTTATCAGTACACGACACACTGACGTCAGGATGCGCCCAACTTCTGGCTGCAGTAAAAAAGCCATCTCCATCTGCGCCCATTCAACAAAGATTTACATTTTTATTAATTCTAACAAAATAACTTTTTGGGGTTCTCCACTTAGAATTATGTTTTGATTCTTTCTTGAACAGTCGGTAAGATTATATTTGGTTTTGATCTATTTTGGATGCAGTAGTTGTTAGCTAGAATGCTAACATTCATTGACAAAGGCTGTAGCAAAAGCTAGCCAAAGAGCCATTTTACTGATTGAAATTAAAGTGTTTATTTTGTGTAATGCAGTTGATTTGCAATGATGACACAAACATTATATTAAGCAGAACATTCATATGACCTATGAAATCAAATTATAATCCAAAAGTATTGTGAAATGCACTCATAAGCAACATGTACACTGAGGCTTTTTTTTCTGGCGTTCTATAAGAACTCCCCAGTGTTCCTGGCGTTCTGTGAGAACTCCCCAGTGTTCCTGGCGTTCTATAAGAACTCCCCAGTGTTCCTGGCATTCTATAAGAACTCCCCAGTGTTCCTGGCGTTCTATAAGAACTCCCCAGTGTTCCTGCCATTCTATAAGAACTCCCCAGTGTTCATGCCGTTCTATAAGAACTCCCCAGTGTTCCTGCCGTTCTATAAGAACTCCCCAGTGTTCCTGCCGTTCTATAAGAACTCCCCAGTGTTCCTGGCATTCTATAAGAACTCCCCAGTGTTCCTGGCGTTCTATAAGAACTCCCCAGTGTTCCTGGCGTTCTATAAGAACTCCCCAGTGTTCCTGGCGTTCTGTGAGAACTCCCCAGTGTTCCTGGCGTTCTGTGAGAACTCCCCAGTGTCCCTGGCGTTCTGTGAGAACTCCCCAGTGTTCCTGGCATTCTATAAGAACTCCCCAGTGTTCCTGGCGTTCTATAAGAACTCCCCAGTGTTCCTGGCGTTCTATAAGAACTCCCCAGTGTTCCTGGTGTTCTGTGAGAACTCCCCAGTGTTCCTGGTGTTCTGTGAGAACTCCCCAGTGTTCCTGGCGTTCTATAAGAACTCCTCAGTGTTCCTGGCGTTCTATAAGAACTCCCCAGTGTTCCTGGCATTCTATAAGAACTCCCCAGTGTTCCTGGCGTTCTATAAGAACTCCCCAGTGTTCCTGGCGTTCTATAAGAACTCCCCAGTGTTCCTGGCGTTCTATAAGAACTCCCCAGTGTTCCTGGCATTCTATAAGAACGCCTTTTCAATAATGATGTAATTTTTTTGGTCGCACCACGACTCCTGTTGGTTGAGCACCCTCCACTTCTATGCTCATTACTTTTAGCAACAATACTTTTTAAGATGAGTTCTTTCTTTATTTGTGGTAATGTGTTGCTTTTTTAACAGTTCTTCCGAAAAATAATCAAGTGGGGAAAAAATGGCCCCCCTGCAATCAACCTTTATACATCTGGCCCCCGTAAGAATATAGTTGAATAGCCGTGACATATGGTGTGGACTATGTGTGCCTGGTAAACACGTGGATCTGGTGAACAGTTATCACTTGTTGACCAACTACAGGAATGCCACAGGTTCCACAAAGAGCGACCTGGGAAAAATACAATTAGCTAATAACAGGGCAGCAGTGCTGGCCCTTAAATGTACACGGTAGATAACATTAATGATATGCATGTCAATCTCTTATGGCTCAAAGTGGAGGAAGATTGACTTCATCACTACTTGTTTTTGTAAGAAGTGTTGACATGCTGAATGCACCGAGGTGTCTGTTTGGCACACAGCTCTGACACCCATGCATACCCCACAAGACATGCCACTAGAGGTCACTTCACAGTCCCCAAGTCCAGAACAGACTATGGGAGGCGCACAGTACTACATAGAGCCATGACTACATGGAACTCTATTCCACATCAGGTAACTGATGCAAGCAGTAGAATCAGATTTAAAAGATAAAATAAAATACACCTTGTGGAACAGCGGGGACCGTGAAGAGACACACACACAGGTACAGACACACATACACATAGACACTCACTCTGCACACACATACACATGGATGTTGTATTGTAAATATGTGATAGTGGAGGAGTGGCCTGAGGGAACACACTTAATGTGTTATGAAATGTCATGTCATGTAATATTTTAAATTGCAAATAATTGCCTTAATGTTGCTGGACCCCAGGAAGAGTAGCTGCTGCCTTGGCAGGAACTAATGGGGATCCTTAATATAATAAAAAATACTGACCTCAGAGTCTCCAGTTTACAGTGTGGATCCTCCAGTCCAGCAGAGAGCAGTCTGACTCCTGAGTCTCCTGGGTGATTGTAGCTCAGGTCCAGCTCTCTCAGGTGTGAGGGGTTTGACTTCAGAGCTGAGACCAGAGAAGCACAGCCTTCCTCTGTGACTAGACAGCCTGACAGCCTGCAAAGAGTCAAATCATATTAAAACCACATTGCTATTCTTTGGTGGTGAAAATAGTGGCAGTATATTTTTTCAACATTTTCAGATATATCAGTGTCCTGAAACCTGCCATATACACTGAGTGTAACTAGCATTAAGAACACCCTCCTAACATTGAGTTGCACCCCCTCCCCCAAGTCATTGGGCATGGATTCTACAAGGTGTCGAAAGCGGTCCACAGGGATGCTGGCCCATGTTGACTCCAATGCCTCCCACAGTTGTGTCAAGTTGGCTGGATGTCCATTGGGTGGTGAACCATTCTTGATACACACTGGAAACTGTTGAGCATGAAAAACCCAGTATCGTTGCAGTTCTTGACACAAACCGGTGCACCATGCACCTACTACCATACCCCGTTCAAAGGCACTTCAATATTGAGTCTTGTCCATTCACCCTATGAATGGCACACATACACAATCCATGTCTCAATTGTCTCAAGGCTTAAACGTCCTTATTTAACCTGTCTCCTCCCCTTCTACACTGATTGAAGTGGATTTAAGAAGTGACATCAATAAAAGAACATAGCTTTCACCTGGATTCACGTGGTCAGTCTGTCATGTACACTCAATATATACAGTGGGGAAAAAAGTATTTAGTCAGCCACCAATTGTGCAAGTTCTCCCACTTAAAAAGATGAGAGAGGCCTGTAATTTTCATCATAGGTACACGTAACTATGATAGACAAATTGAGAAAAGAAAATCCAGAAAATCACATTGTAGGGTTTTTAATGAATTTATTTGCAAATTATGGTGGAAAATAAGTATTTGGTCAATAACAAAAGTTTCACTTGTTGACGAACTACAGGAATACTGACCTCAGAGTCTCCAGTTTACAGTGGGGATTCTCCAGTCCAGCAGAGAGCAGCTTCACTCCTGAATCCTTCAGGTCATTGTTACTCAGGTCCAGCTCTCTCAGGTGTGAGGGGTTTGACTTCAGAGCTGAGACCAGAGAAGCACAGCCTTTCTCTGTGACTAGACAGCCTGACAGCCTGCAAAGATTAAAATATTTGTAAAATCACACTGCTATTCTTTGGTGGTGAAAACAGTGGCAGTATATTTTTTCAAAAACCTGTCATATACAGTATATTCATAAATGGTTGTATCATTACTAGAAATTACAAATTATCAAAGTATTGCTTGTAGAGAGAAACATGTATAGTACAAATATTTGAGTAGACTGACCAGACCACTTTGAAAAGCAGTATCAGTTAAAAGACCGACAGTGCGCCCGACTTTTGGCTGCAGTCAGAAAGCTGTGTTGTCTCCATGTTGCTGTTTGTTGCTACCTGCCAAACTTTTCGGTTTAATAACCGTTTAATCAAAATCTGCATTTAACACATCTACCAACATCTTCGTTTTTTCCTCGCTGTACTTTTTTCATTCAACTTTTTATCTGGACATGGTTCTACAGGACCTCCACCAGCCGAAAAATCTAAGTAGTAACATTAACACTATGCCATCTAATTGCAGTCGCTGTAATCATAATATACAGGAGAACTATCGCCTTATGGTCAGGCTAGCCGTGTTGCAAGCCCAGCTTCAGATGCAATCGTTAGGCAAGGGCAATGTAAGTGTAGGAAAGGATGAAACAGTGTCTGTGCCACCAGTAAGTACAGATAGTAGTATAAATCCCCCCACAGTCCCCGCAGCCGACAGAAACTTTCAACCGGTTCTTACCATGAAGCAACAAGTCGGTGTCAGAGGCCGAGCCTTCTCAGGTCACTCCTCCACCCGTTACGGGGTCTGGAGCCACCGAAGCCTCCCACCATTAGCTCTGACAAATTGAAAACCCTAGTCATTGGCGACTCCATTACCCGCAATAGTAGATTTAAAAATAATAATCCAGCAATCATACACTGTCTACCAGGGGGCAGGGCTACCGACGTAAAGCGAATCTGAAGAGTTGGCTGGCTAAGGCTAAAACTGGTGAGTGTAGAGTATAGGGATATTGTTATCCACGTCGGCACAACGATGTTAGGATGAAACAGTCAGAGGACAACAAGCGCAACATAGCTTCAGCGTGTAAATCAGCTAGAAAGATGTGTTGGCATCGAGTAATTGTCTCTGGCCCCCTCCCAGTTAGGGGGAGTGATGAGCTCTACAGCAGTAATTGTCTCTGGCCCCCTCCCAGTTAGGGGAGTGATGAGCTCTACAGCAGTAATTGTCTCTGGCCCCTCCCAGTTAGGGGAGTGATGAGCTCTACAGCAGAGTCTCACAACTCAATCGCTGGTTAAAAACCCAGCACATCCCACAAAAATGTTGCTAACATTTACGACAGCAAATTTAAATTTACAAAAAAGAAAATGACTGTGTTGTTGTCCTTTCAGCTTCTAGTCATGAAACCTATGCAGCCTACTCAATCACTTTTTATAGCTACTGTTTACAGGCCTCCTGGGCCATATACAGCGTTCCTCACTGAGTTCCCTGAATTCCTATCGGACCTTGTAGTCATGGCAGATAATATTATAATTTTTGATGACTTCAATATTCACATGGAAAAGTCCACAGACCCACTCCAAAAGGCTTTCGGAGCCATCATCGACTCAGTGGGATTTGTCCAACATGTCTCCGGACCTACTCATTGCCACAGTCATACCCTGGATCTAGTTTTGTCCATTGGAATAAATATTGTGGATCTAAATATTTTTCCTCATAATCCTGGTCTATCGGACCACCATTTTAATACATTTGCAATCGCAGCATATAATCTGCTCAGACCCCAACCAAGGATCATTAAAAGCCATGCTATAAATTCTCGGACAACCCAAAGATTCCTAGATGCCCTTCCAGACTCCTTCCACCTACCCAAGGACGTCGAAGTACAAAAATCGGTTAATCACCTAACTGAGGATCTAAATTTAACCTTGCATAATACCCTAGATGCAGTCGCACCACTAAAAACTAAAAAACATTTGTCACAAGAAATTAGCTCCCTGGTATACAGAAAATACCAGAGCCCTGAAGCAAGGTTCCAGAAAATTGGAACGGAAATGGCGCTCACCAAACTGGAAGTCTTCCGACTAGCTTGGAAAGACAGTTCCATGCAATATCGAGGAGCCGTCACTGCTGCTCAATCATCCTATTTTTCCAACCGAATTGAGGAGTATAAGAACAATCCAACATTCATTTTTGTCACAAAGCGAACCTAAAAGCAGCATTCCCCAAGAGAGCAAGGCTTTCACTTCAGCAGTGATGAATTCATGAACTTTAGAAGATCATGATCATTAGAAAACAAATTACGGACTCCTCTTTGAATCTGCATATTTCTCCAAAGCTCAGTTGTCCTGAGTCTGCACAGAACTGCCAGGACCTAGGATCAATGGAGAATTTTTTTTTAAATCCTGTATCTCTTGACACGTTCATAAAAACAGTAATGCCTCTAAACCTTCAAGCTGCATACTGGACCCTATTCCAACTAAACTACTGAAAGAGCTACTTCCTGTGCTTGGCCCTCCTATGTTGAACATAATAAACGGCTCCCTATCCTCTGGATGTGTACCAAACTCACTAAAAGTGGCAGTAATAAA
This sequence comes from Coregonus clupeaformis, assembly GCF_020615455.1. Lineage (NCBI taxonomy): Eukaryota > Metazoa > Chordata > Actinopteri > Salmoniformes > Salmonidae > Coregonus > Coregonus clupeaformis. Next base: position 845,360 of record NW_025533474.1, read on the forward strand.
GCCTCTCCTGAAAAAGCCAAACCTTGACCCGGAAAATGTAAAAAACTATTGGCCTATATCGAATTTCTCATATTCCTCTCAAACATTTTAGAAAAAGCTGTTGTGCAGCAACTCACTCAATGTATAAGAAACACTTCAGTCTGGTTTTAGACCCCATCATAGCACTGGAGCCTGCACTCGTGATGGTGGTAAATGACCTTTAATGGCGTCAGACCAAGGCTCTGCATCTGTCCTCATGCTCCTAGACCTAAGTACTGCTTTTGAAACCATCAATCACCACATTCTTTTGGAGTGATTGGAAACCCTAATTGGTCTACACAGACAAGTTCTTGCCTGGTTTAGATCTTATCTGTCAGAAAGATATCAGTTTGTCTCTGTGGATGGTTTGTCCTCTGACAAATCAATTGTAAGTTTTGGTGTTCCTCAAGGTTCCATTTTAGGACCACTATTGTTTTCACTATATATTCTACCTCTTGGTGATGTAATTCTGAAACACAATGCTAACTTTCACTGCTATGCGGACGACACAAAGCTGTACATTTCGATGAAACATGGTGAAGGCCCAAAATTGCCTACCCTGGAAGCCTGTGTTTCAGACATAAGGAAGTGAATGGCGGTAAATGTTTTACTTTTAAACTCGGACAAAACAGAGATGCTAGTTCTAGGTCCCAAGAAACAAAGATCTGCTGTTGGATCTGACAATTAGTCTTGATGGTTGTACAGTCGTCTCAAATAAAACTGAAGGACCTCGGCGTTACTCTGGACCCTGATCTCTCTTTTGACGAACATATCAAGAATATTTCAAGGACAGCTTTTTTCCATCTTTGTAACATTGCAAAAATCAGAAATGTTTTGTTCAAAAATGATGCAGAAAACCTAATCCATGCTTTTGTCTCTTCTAGATTTTGTCTCTTCCCCCCCCCCCCTTGTCTCAGCCTCCAGTATCCATGCTGCAATAGTCTATGTGCCAGGGGGCTAGGGTCAGTCTGTTATATCTGGTGTTATTCTTCTCTTATCCGGTATCCTGTGTGAATTTAAGTATGCTCCCTCTAGTTCTCTCCTTCTCTCCTCCCGGAGGAACTGAGCCCTAGGATCATGCCTCAGGACTACCTGGCCTGATGACTCCAGGCTGTCTCCAGTCCACCTGGTCGTGCTGCTGCTCCAGTTTCAACTGTTCTACCTGCGGCTATGGAACCCTGACCTGTTCACTGGACGTGCTACCTTGTCCCAGACCTGCTGTTTTCAAATCTCTCTCTCTACCGCTCCTCCTGTTTCTACCTCTGAATGCTTGGTTATGAAAAGCCAACTGACATTTACTCTTGAGGTACTGACCTGTTGCACCCTCTACAACCACTGTGATTATTATTTGACCCTGCTGGTCATCTTGAAAAACAATCTGGCCTTAATGGCCATACACTCGTATAATCTCCACCCGGCACACCCAGAAGTGGACTGGCCACCCCTCAGAGCCTGGTTCCTCTCTAGATTTCTTCCTAGGTTCCAGCCTTTCTAGGGAGTTTTTCCTAGCCACTGTGCTTCTGCATCTGCATTGCTTGCTGTTTGGGGTTTTAGGCTGGGTATCTGTATAGCACTTTGTGACATCTGCTAATGTAAAAAGGGCTTTATAAATACATGTGATTGATTGATAGCAACATTGTCTAGATTTACATTTGTATTACTTTTGGGGGTTCTAATACACTTACAATGATGTTTTATTATTGCTTGAAAAGTCGCTAAAATTATATAATGAACCAAAATATAAACGCAACATGTAAAGTGTTGGTCCCCATGTTTCAGGAGCTGAAATAAAAGATCCCAGAAATTATCCATACTCACAAAAAGCTTATTTCTCTCAAATGTTGTGAACAAAGCATTTCTCGTTTGCCAAGATAATCCATCCACCTGACAGGGGGTGGCATATCAGAAGCAGATTAAATGTGTCACGGATTCTGCCGAGGCTGCTCCTCCTCCTTGCTCGGGCAGGCTTCGGCGTTCGTCGTCCCCGGAGTACTAGCTACTGCCGTTCGATGTTATCGGTGTTTGTTTAGTTTTGTCTGTATTGTTTACACCTGTTCGTCATTATGTTTGATTGTTGCCCTTATATTACCCCTGTCTCTCATCAGGACATTGTGTGTGATTGTTGTTTAGTGAGCAGGTTATTTCCTCCCTGCGTGGAGTTAATTCTGTGTTCATATGGTCATTATCGGATTAAAGTACGTGTCCGAGATTTCTGTGTCCTGCGCCTGACTTCTTCAACCGCATCTCACCGACAGCCGTGACAAAATGACATGATCATCACACAGGTGCACCTTGTGCTGGGGACAATAAAAGGCCCATCTAAAATGTGTAGTTTTGTCACACAACACAATGCCACAGATGTCTCAAGTTTTGAGGGAGTGTGCAATTGGCATGCTGACTGCAGGAATGTACACCAGAGCTGTTGCCAGAGAATTGAATGTTAATTTATCTATCATAAGCCGCCTCCAACGTTGTTTTAGAGAATTTGGCAGTACGTCCAACCGGCCTCACAACCGCAGACCACGTGTAACTACGCCAGCCCAGGACCTCCACATCTGGATTCTTCACCCGAGGGATAGTCTGAGACCAGCTACCTGTGACAGCTGATGAAACTGTGGGTTTGAACAACCAAAGAATATCTGCACAGACTGTCAGAAGCCTTCTCAAGGAAGCTCATCTGCATCCTTTTCATCCTCACCAGGGTCTTGACCTGACTGCAGTTTAGCGTCGAACCGACTTCAGTGGGCAAATGCTCACCTTCAATGGCCACTGGCATCGTGTGCTCTTCATGGATGAATCCCGGTTTCAACTGTACCGGGCAGATGGCAGATGGCAACGTTGTGAACAGTGTCCCATGGTGGCAGTGGGGTTATGGTATGGGCAGGCATAAGCTACGGAAAACGAACACAATTGCATTTTATCGATGGCAATTTGAATGCACAGAAATACTGTGATGAGATCCTGAGGACCATTGTCGTGCCATTCATCTGCCGCCATCACCTCATGTTTCAGCATGATAATGTCGCAAGGATCTCTACACAATTCCTTGAAGCTGAAAATGTCCCCGTTTTTCGATGGCCTGCATACTCACCAGACATATCACCCATTGAGCATGTTTGGGATGTTCTGGATCGACGTGTACAACAGCGTGTTCCAGCTCCCGCCAATATCCAGCAACTTCGCACAGCCATTGAAAAGAGTGGGACAACATTCCACAGGCCACAATCAACAGCCTAATCAAGTCTATGCGAAGGAGATGTGTCGCGGAGGTTGCTGGTTTGTTGAGGCAAATGGTGGTCACACCAGATACTGACTGGTTTTCTGATCCACACCCCTACCTTTTTATTAAGGTATCTGTGACCAACAGATTCATATCTGTATTTCCAGTCATGTGAAATCCATAGATGAGGGCCTAATGAATTTATTTCAATTGACTGATTTCCTTATATGAACTGTAACTCAGTAAAATCTTTGAAATTGTTGCATGCTGCGTTTATATTTTTGTTCAGTGTATTTGTTTGTGATCTTTGCAAAATAACTATTTTGAATGCAGCAGTTATTAGCTACAATGCTACAGCTTATTGACATAGGCTGTAGCAAAAGCTAGCAAAAGAGCAATTTGACTGGTTAAAATACAAATAAAAATGTTTATGCAGTTGATTTGAGATGATGACACAGATATTATATTAAGCAGGACATTCATATTCATGCGACCCATAAAATCCAATTATAATCCAAAAGTGAAATGCACTCAAAAGCATGTGTGAACAGAGGCTTTTTTTAGAGGCTTTGATTTTTAAAATAATAATACTTTTTTGCTGCCGTTCTATGCGAACTCACCCGTGTTCTTCCACCAACTTTTCTTTTTCAATAATGATTAAATTTTTTTGGGTTGCACCTCAACTCCCGTTGGTTGAGCGCCCTCCACTTCTTTCCTCATTACTTTTTAGCAACATTACATTTTAAGACAAGTTATTTATTGGTGGTAATGAGTTGCTTTTTATACAGTTCTTCCAAAGAATAATCAAGTGGATAACATCCGCCCCCTGATATTAACCTTTTTATATCTGGCCCTGTAAGAATATAGTTGAATAGCCGTGACATTTGGTGTGGACTATGTGTGCCTGGTAAACACATGGATCTGGTGTGAACAGTTATCACTTGTTGACCAACTACAGGAATACTGACCTCAGAGTCTTCAGTTTACAGTGGGGATTCCCCAGTCCAGCAGAGAGCAGCTTCACTCCTGAATCCTTCAGGACATTGTTACTCAGGTCCAGCTCTCTCAGTGTCACGATCGTCTGAAGAAGCGGACCAATACGCAGCGCGTGGAGTGAACATGATGACTTTATTTAATAAAGCAACCACAAAAAAACAACAAATGACGATAGTGAAGTCCTCTGTAACACTGACAGAAACATGGAACAAAAACCCACAAACACACAGTGAAACCACAACAGTTTAAATATGGCTCCCAATCAGAGATAACGAGCCGACAGCTGTCACTCGTTACCTCCGATTGGGAGTCACATGAATAATCAAGAACCACCACAACATAGAAATGCACAACTAGAAATCCCAACATAGAAATACACCCAAATGAAAATGAACAACCCTGGCTCCATAAATCAGAGTCCCTGGAGCCAGAGTGTCACAGTACCCCCCTAAAGGTGCCGAACTCCGGGCGCACCAGCATACAGTCTAGGGGAGGGTCTGGGTGGGCGTCTGTCCATGGTGGCGGCTCTGGCACTGGTCGTGGTCCCCACCCCCACCATAGTCACTACCCGCTTACGTAGCCTCCTCCAAATGACCACCCTCCAATATAACCCCACTGGATTAAGGGGCAGCACCGGACTAAGAGGCAGCACCGGACTAAGGGGCAACACCGGACTAAGGGACAGCACCAGGAGAAGGGGCAGCACCAGGATAAGGGGCAGCACCAGACTAAGGGGCAGCACCAGACTAAGGGGCAGCACCAGACTAAGGGGCAGCACCGGACCAAAGGGCAGCACCGGACTAAGGGGCAGCACAGGGCTAAGGGGCAGTACCGGACTGAATGGCGGATCCTGGCTGGCTGGCTCTGGCAGATCCTGGCTGGCTGGCGGATCCTGGCTGGACGGCTCTGGCGGATCCTGGCTGGACGGCTCTGGCGGATCCTGGCTGGGCGGCGCTGGCGGATCCTGGCTGGACGGCTCTGGCGGATCCTGGCTGGACGGCTCTGGCGGATCCTGGCTGGACAGCTCTGGCGGATCCTGGCTGGACGGCTCATGGCTGGCTGACGGATCTGGCTGCTCATGGCTGGCTGGCGGATCTGGCTGCTCGTGGCTGGCTGACGGATCTGGCTGCTCATGGCTGGCGGAAGGCTCTGGCTGCTCGTGGCTGGCTGACGGATCTGGCTGCTCATAGCTGGCGGAAGGCTCTGGCTGATCCTGTCCGGCGGAAGGCTCCGGCCGATCCCGTCTGGCGGAAGGCTCTGGCTGATCCTGTCTGGCAGACGGCTCTGGCTGATCCTGTCTGGCGGAAGGCTCAGCGGCTCCTGTCTGGCGGAAGGCTCTAGCGGCTCCGATCTGGCGGACGGCTCTGAAGGCTCGTGGCAGACGGGCGGCTTTGCAGGCTCAGTACAGACGGGCGGCTTTAGCGCCGTAGGGCAGGCCGGGTAGTTCAAGCGCCGTTGGGCAGACGGGCAGTTCAGGCACCGTTGGGCAGACGGGCAGTTCAGGCACCGTTGGGCAGACGGGCAGTTCAGGCACCGTTGGGCAGACGGGCAGTTCAGGCGCCGTTGGGCAGACGGGCAGTTCAGGCCCCGTTGGGCAGGGACGGCAGATTCTGGCCGTCTGAGGCGCACCCGTAGGCCTGGTGCGTGGTGCCGGAACTGGAGGTACCGGGCTGAGGACACGCATCTCAGGGCTGAGTGCGGGGAGAAGGAACAGGGCATGCTGGGCCCTGGGGACGCACCGTAGGCCTGATGCGTGGTGCCGGAACTGGTGGTCCCAGGCTGAGGACACGCATCTCAGGGCTTTTTATGGTGCGTGGAGCAGGAACAGGCCGGGCTGGGCTGGCGACGCGCACCGTATCCCTGGTGCGAGTGGCCGGAACAGGCCGGGCCGGGCTGGCGAGCGCACCATATCCCTGGTGCGTGGAGCAGGAACAGGCCGGGCAGGGCTGTCGACGCACACCGTATCCTTGGTGCGTGGAGCAGGAACAGGCCGGGCAGGGCTGTCGGCGCACACCGTATCCTTGGTGCGTGGAGCAGAACAGGCCGGGCAGGGCTGTCGACGCACACCGTATCCTTGGTGCGTGGAGCAGGAACAGGCCGGGCAGGGCTGTCGACGCTCACCGTATCCTTGGTGCGTGGAGCAGGAACAGGCCGGGCAGGGCTGTCGACGCTACACCGTATCCTTGGTGCGTGGAGCAGGAACAGGCCGGGCAGGGCTGTCGGCGCCACACCGTATCCTTGGTGCGTGGAGCAGGAACAGGCCGGGCAGGGCTGTCGACGCACACCGTATCCTTAGTACGTGGAGCCGGAACCGGCCGGGCTGGACTGGCGACGCACACCGTGGGCTTGATGCGTGGAATAGGAACAGGCCGGTCCGATCTGGGAACACACACCACTGGCTTTAACTGGGGATCAGGAACGGGCCGGACCGGACTGGTAACACATCAGTCTCTCACGCCGTGCCGCAACAACTTCCCTTCCTCTACTCGCCAATGGCTCCCGTAATCCGATAGCCTTCTCTCCACATCTCCCTGTGGCAGCCTCCTGCTGCCCAACCGCCCAAACCATGTGCCCCCCAAAAACTTTTTGGGGTTGCCTCTCAATCCTTCCAACGATGACCCTGCTGACGCCGTTGCTCCTCTCTCGCCAGGGCCTTGATCTTCCCCCAAGGTCCCTTGCCCCCGAGCATGTCCTCCCAGGACCACGATTTGCCCACCTGGGCCATCGCCAGCCTCTCGATCTCCTTACCAGGCGCTTCCTCCCATGTCCAGCTGTCTTGCTCCTGGACACGCTGCTTGGTCCTTCTATGGTGGGTTTTTCTGTCACGATCGTCTGAAGAAGCGGACCAATACGCAGCGCGTGGAGTGAACATGATGACTTTATTTAATAAAGCAACCACAAAAAACAACAAATGACGATAGTGAAGTCCTCTGTAACACTGACAGAAACATGGAACAAAAACCCACAAACACACAGTGAAACCACAACAGTTTAAATATGGCTCCCAATCAGAGATAACGAGCCGACAGCTGTCACTCGTTACCTCCGATTGGGAGTCACATGAATAATCAAGAACCACCACAACATAGAAATGCACAACTAGAAATCCCAACATAGAAATACACCCAAATGAAAATGAACAACCCTGGCTCCATAAATCAGAGTCCCTGGAGCCAGAGTGTCACACTCAGGTGTGAGGGGTTTGACCTCAGAGCTGAGACCAGAGAAGCACAGCCTTCCTCTGTGACTAGACAGCCTGACAGCCTGCAAAGAGTCAAATGATATTAAAACCACACTGCTATTCTTTGGTGATGAAAATAGTGGCAGTATATTTTTTCAACATTTTCATATATATCAGCATCCTGAAACCTGCCATATATATTCGTAAATGGATGTATCATTATTACAAATGACAAATGATCAAAGTATTGCTTGTAGACAGAAAAGAAAAAGACAGACAGTGAGCTATCAGATTTAGATTGTATTGAGTATACAGTCCACACCATATCTATTTTGACAGTGAAGCTAACATTTTAAATGTGGCTCTATACTCCAGCATTTTGGATTTGAGATCAAATGTTTCATATGAGGTGACAGTATATAATGTCACCTTTTATTTGAGGGTATTTTCATACATATGTTTCAACGTTTAGAAATAAAAGCACTTTATGTATCTAGTCCCCCTATTTGAAGAAGTCAAAAGTATTCTGACCATTTCACTTATAGTGTATTAAAGAAGTCAAAGGTTGAGTATTTGGTCCCAAAATCTTTGGTTGCATTTGCAGTTTGTTTTGGTTGTGTTTTGGGTTATGTTTTGTCCAATAGTAACTGAATGGTGGATGATGATTGGATTCATCTCCTGTCTAAGTGAGTAGATAACTTGTTTCTAAAAACTACTAAATTAATCCTGATGATGCCATGATTAAGAAAAAGTATGAATGAATCATGAATACCAATAAGTGAGAAAGTTGCAGGGGGGTAATCTTTGTTCCTCTGTAACTTTCTCTTTCATCATTATTCACAATTCATTCATTATTATTTATAATCATGGTAGCATCTAAATGGCTGTAGAAGTGTTCAGAAACATCTTCTATTCTTACTTTTTACTTACAATACAAGTGAAGTTACTCCAAAATGACACAGGACATAATTCACCATTTATATTGGGGAAAACATAATTCAACACACAACCAAAACAAACTGAAAATGCATTCAACAAGTTAGTAGAGTCACAAACTTCATATAATCACTGCAGGCAAATAATATTTGACCAAATACCAAACTTTTGACTACTTTAATAAACTAAGTGAATATGTCAAAATAGTTACGACTTCTTCAAATGGGGGGACTAGATACATGTTTTTTAAACTATAATGCAGTTGATTTGCAAAGACAACACCAACATTATATTAAGGAGAACATTCATATGACCTATGAAATCAAATTATAATCCAAAAGTAGTGTGAAATGCACTCATAAGCAACATGTACACGGAGGCATTTATTCCTGGCGTTCTATAAGAACTCCCCAGTGTTCCTGGCGTTCTGTGAGAACTCCCCAGTGTTCCTGGCGTTCTGTGAGAACTCCCCAGTGTTCCTGGCGTTCTATAAGAACTCCCCAGTGTTCCTGGCATTCTATAAGAACTCCCCAGTGTTCCTGGCGTTCTGTGAGAACTCCCCAGTGTTCCTGGCGTTCTATAAGAACTGCCCAGTGTTCCTGGCATTCTATAAGAACTCCCCAGTGTTCCTGGCGTTCTATAAGAACTCCCCAGTGTTCCTGGCGTTCTATAAGAACTCCCCAGTGTTCGTGGCGTTCTGTGAGAACTCCCCAGTGTTCCTGGCGTTCTATAAGAACTCCCCAGTGTTCCTGGCGTTCTGTGAGAACTCCCCAGTGTTCCTGGCATTCTATAAGAACTCCCCAGTGTTCCTGGCATTCTATAAGAACTACCCAGTGTGCCTGGCGTTCTATAAGAACTCCCCAGTGTTCCTGGCGTTCTATAAGAACTCCCCAGTGTTCGTGGCGTTCTGTGAGAACTCCCCAGTGTTCCTGGCGTTCTATAAGAACTCCCCAGTGTTCCTGCCGTTCTGTGAGAACTCCCCAGTGTTCTTGCCATTCTATAAGAACTCCCCAGTGTTCCTGGCGTTCTATAAGAACTCCCCAGTGTTCCTGGCGTTCTGTGAGAACTCCCCAGTGTTCCTGGCGTTCTATAAGAACTCCCCAGTGTTCCTGGCATTCTATAAGAACTCCCCAGTGTTCCTGGCGTTCTGTGAGAACTCCCCCACTGTTCCTGGCGTTCTATAAGAACTCCCAAGTGTTCCTGGCATTCTATAAGAACTCCCCAGTGTTCCTGGCGTTCTGTGAGAACTCCCCAGTGTTCCTGGTGTTCTGTGAGAACTCCCCAGTGTTTCTGTCATTCTGTGAGAACTCCCCAGTGTTCCTGGCGTTCTGTGAGAACTCCCCAGTGTTCCTGTCGTTCTGTGAGAACTCCCCAGTGTTCCTGCCGTTCTATAAGAACTCCCCAGTGTTCCTGGCGTTCTGTGAGAACTCCCCTGTGTTCCTGGCGTTCTATAAGAACTCCCCAGTGTTCCTGGCGTTCTATAAGCACTCCCCAGTGTTCCTGGCGTTCTATAAGAACTCCCCAGTGTTCCTGGCGTTCTGTGAGAACTCCCCAGTGTTCCTGGCATTCTTTAAGAACTCCCAAGTGTTCCTGGCGTTCTTTAAGAACTCCCCAGTGTTCCTGGCGTTCTATGAGAACTCCCCAGTGTTCCTGCCGTTCTGTGAGAACTCCCCAGTGTTCCTGGCGTTCTGTGAGAACTCCCCAGTGTTCCTGGCGTTCTATAAGAACTCCCCAGTGTTCCTGGCTTTCTGTGAGAACTCCCCATTGTTCTACCACCAACTTTTCCTTTTCAATAACCTCAACTCCCGTTGGTTGAGCGCCCTCCACTTCTTTCCTCATTACTTTTAGCAATATTACATTTTAAGAAAAGTTATTTATTGGTAGTAATGAGTTGCTTTTTTATACAGTTCTTCCAAAGAATAACAAGTGCGAAAAAATCAACCTTTTTTACATCTGGCCCCTGTAAGAATATAGTTGAATAGCCGTGACATTTGGTGTGGACTATGTGTGCCTGGTAAACACATGGGTCTGGTGAACAGTTATCATTTGTTGACCAACTACAGGAATACTGACCTCAGAGTCTCCAGTTTACAGTGGGGATTCCCCAGTCCAGCAGAGAGCAGCATCACTCCTGAATCCTTCAGGTCATTGTTACTCAGATCCAGCTTTCTCAGGTGTGAGGGGTTTGACTTCAGAACTGAGCCCAGAGAAGCACAGCCTTTCTTTTTGACTCCACAGCCTGACAGTCTGACAAAGAGATCATCATGAAGTCACAAACACATAGTTAATTTAACACCAGTAGTGTAGAAGGACAATGGCAGATGCATTTGGTTTATTCTCTTAAACAACATATAGATTCATCTTTCGTCTCTTACAATTGTATGGTCATATTGTTATACTAATATGAACATCTATGCATTGATTCAATATGTTTTTAAATAATACATATACATTCTCTAAACTGAATATTTCTTCCTGATGATTAGTACTTAAATATAATTGTATGTACTCACAGAGCCGCTCTGGAGGATTTTACCACTGGCAGCAGCCTCAGAAGACCTTCCTCTGATCTGGAGTATTTCTTCAGGTCAAACACATCCAGCTCTTTTTCTGAAGTCAGCAACACAAAGACCAGAGCTGACCACTGTGCAGGTGACAGTTTTTCTTTGGAGAGACGTTCTAAGCTCAGGTAGCTTTGGATCTCCTCCACTAGAGAATGGTCATTCAGTTCATTCAGACAGTGGAACAGATTGATGCACCTCTCTGGAGAGGGATTCTCCCTGATCTTCTTCTTGATGTACTTGACTGTTTCTTCATGGCTCTGTGAGCTGCTTCTTGTCTTTGTCAGTAGACCTCGTAAGTGCTTCTGATTGGACTCCAGTGAGAGGCCCAGAAGGAAGCGGAGGAAAAGGTCCAGTTTTCCTGTCTCACTTTCTAAGGCTTTATCCACAGCACTCTTGTAGACAGTAACTTCAGGCTTGTCTCTGAACAGCGCAAAGAAGTTCCTGGGCGTTGATTGAGGTTTGGCCATTAGATTCTCATTGTTGTTGATGAATGAGAGGAACACATATACAGCAGCCAGAAACTCCTGAATGCTCAGATGCACGAAGCAGTACACCTTGTTCTGGTACAGCACACATTCCTCTTTAAAGAGCTGTGTGCACAATCCTGAGTAGACTGAGGCTTCTTTGACATCAATTCCAGCCTCTTTCAGGTCTTCTTCACAGAAAATCAGATTGCCATTCACAAGCTGTTGAAAAGCCAGTTTTCCCAGTGACATAATGATCTCTTTATTCCAGTGTGGACCTGTCTCTTCTTTCCCAAGATACTTTTCATTCTTCTGTTTGGTATGAAACACCACAAGGTGTGTGTACATCTCAGTCAGAGTCTTGGGCATCTCTTCTCTCTGGTCTGTCCTCAACATGTGTTCAAGGACTGTTGCAGAAATCCAACAGAAGACTGGAATGTGGCACATGATGTGGAGGCTCCTTGATGTCTTTATGTGTGAGATGATTCTGCTGGCCAGGTCCTCATCATTGAATCTCTTCCTGAAGTACTCCTCCTTCTGTGGGTCATTGAAGCCTCGTACCTCTGTCACCTGGTCAACACACCCTGAAGGGATCTTATTGGCTGCTGCAGGTCGGGTAGTAATCCAGAAGAGAGCAGAGGGAAGCAGATTTCCCTTGATGAGATTTGTCAGCAGAACATCCACTGAGTTTGACTCTGTGACATCACAACACATCTTGTTCTTCTGGAAGTCTAGGGGCAGTCGGCACTCATCCAGACCATCAAAGATGAACAGAATTTTGTACTTGTTGTAGTTGGAGATTCTTGATTCTTTGGTTTCCATTGAGAAGTGATTGAGAAGTTCAATGAAAGTGTGTTTTTCCCCTTTCATCAAATTCAGCTCCCGAAAAGGGAATGAAAATACAAATTGGACATCCTGATTTGCTTTTCCTTCAGCCCAGTCCAGAATGAACTTCTGCACAGAGACTGTTTTTCCAATGCCTGCGACTCCCTTTGTCAGCACAGTTCTGATAAGTTTGTCTTGTCCAGTTAAGGGTTTGAAGATGTCGTTACATTTAATTGCAATCTCTGGCCTTGCTTGTTTCCTGGTTGTTGTCTCAATCTGTCTCAGCTCATGTTCATTATTGACCTCTCCTTTTCCACCCTCTGTGATGTAGAGCTCTGTGTAGATCTTATTGAGAAGTGTTGGGTTTCCTTGTTTAGCGATCCCCTCAAATAAACATTGAAACTTCTTCTTTAGATTAGATTTGAGTTCACATTGGCAAATCACAGCAAGCTCATCGGAACCTAGAAATAACACAGAGGATATTAATATTACGTCTGTTTTAATGGCTACAGTATTGTAGGACTGTGTTATTATAATAATGTTTTATCTTAATTGCCTGTATAAATGTGTAAACGTTTTCATAATGCTCTCTCTCTCTCTCTCTCTCTCTCTCTCTCTCTCTCTCTCTCTCTCTCTCTCTCTCTCTCTCTCTCTCTCTCTCTCTCTCTCTCTCTCTCTCTCTCTCTCTCTCTCTCTCTCTCTCTCTCTCTCTCTCTCTCTCTCTCTCTCTCTCTCTCTCTCTCTCTCTCTCTCTCTCTCTCTCTATCTCTCTCATCCCTGCTGCTACTTGATGATGTAACTAGGTGTTGTGTTAACCCATTTGTTCCCACATTTTTCCCAGACATGTAACTATGCAAATATTTTACCATTAGTAACCCTAACATCCTTGTTTTACATTTATTTTTAAAACAATCTAAAAATGTATGTTTTATTCTCAGTCACAATTGTGACAGATGAGAACATACAGTATACTGCCTATAATAAAATGATACCCCTATTCCTCATCTCCAATATCTATATACCTCAGCCCACTTGCCCACACACCCTAGCCCTGTTACCCCCATGCCCTGAATACTCATAAACTGTAAACCAAGATTACCCCTGCACCTCAGCTCCAGTACTCCAGCAAACCAGGTCTACACCTTTGACTGAGTCCCAATACTAATATAAACCAGGTCTACACCTTTGGATGAGTCCCAATACTAATATAAACCAGGTCTACACCTTTGGATGAGTCCCAATACTAATATAAACCAGGTCTACACCTTTGGATGAGTCCCAATACCAATATAAACAAGGTCTACACCTTTGGATGAGTCCCAATACTAATATAAACCAGGTCTACACCTTTGGATGAGTCCCAATACCAATATAAACCAGGTCTACACCTTTGGATGAGTCCCAATACTAATATAAACCAGGTCTACACCTTTGGATGAGTCCCAATACTAATTTAAACCAGGTCTACACCTTTGGATGAGTCCCAATACTAATATAAACCAGGTCTACACCTGCATATCTCAGCCCAAACACCCATATGAACCAGGTTTACACCTGTGGCTATGTCCCAATACTCTGATGAACCAGGTCTACCCTTCTGAATATTCATCAAAACTCACATAAACCAGGTCTACTATTGTGCAAGACATACTAAACAAACTATTGACATTAAATATTTGTTAAGTTATTACACTAATTGAGTTTATGGATCTATACATGGCCAATTACCCCTGAGTGACTGTTCGGTAATCCCTGTTGTGACCATTCTGAGAAATCATATAAAACTTATCTGAATCATACTAGACACCTTAATAATGCAGAATATATACTTATGTGTTGATTTAATACAACTTGAACTTCTCTAGAGCCTGTAAAGTACACACTTTATTTTCCAATATTGTGACCGACTGGATTAAATGGGTTAAGGCTGCTACAATATCATTGAGTTACACAGCTACTTTAGCTGTACTTTAGCTACAGCTTTTAAATGTTTGTTATAAAACAGCATTCAACATGAGGCAGACAGCTCTTACTTTTCTCCAGTGTGTCAGCAAGCATCAGGTCTCTTTGATGACTCTGGGAAGACTGACCACTGAGAATCTCTGACTCTGATCTCTCCTGTTGGTTTCTGTGGACAAAACATGAGATTACATTTCCTCATCCAGGGAGTACACACACACACACACACACACACACACACACACACAAACACACACACACACATACAGGGAGTGAATGTTGCATTTGATTAATATTATTTTAGGACTATGAAAATTGAAACAAGGATTAGCCTATGGATTATGAAAACAACAAAAGAAATGGGAAAATGGGAGAGGAGAAATGACTAGAGACAGTGTTGTTTAACTCACTGACCATGACCCATGAGTTCTCTCTTACCTTTGTTCACTAGAAAAGTCTCCCTCTCTGAAGAATATAGGAAGACCCATAGACTGGTCACTCTTCATGGACACACAGCTGGGTACAGGGGAGGCTGGTCTCTCCTGCTTGATTGGACTTCAACACAACAGAGACAAACATTACGTCTCTCATCTACTCTGAGCTCAGATGGGGAAACATTAGAAGAGTTTCATTCCAAAACGCTATATGTACACTACCAGTCAAAAGTTTTAGAACACCTACTCATTCAAGGGTTTTTCTTTATTTTTACTATTTTTTACATTGTAGAATAACAGTGAAGACATCAAAACTATGAAATAACACATATGGAATCATGTAGTAACCAAAAAAGTGTTAAACAAATCAAAATATATTTTATATTTGAGATTATTTTACTAGAGACAGTGTTGTTTAACTCACTGACCATGACCCATGAGTTCTTCTTACCTTTGTTCAGTAGAAAAGTCTCCCTCTCTAAAGGATATAGGAGGTTCCATAGACTTGTCACTCTTCATGGACACACAGCTGGGTACAGGGGAGGCTGGTCTCTCCTGCTTGATTGGGCTTCAACACAACAGAGACAAACATTACGTCTCTCATCTACTCTGAGCTCAGATAGGGAAACATAAGAAGAGTTTCATTCCAAAACGCTATATGTACACTACCAGTCAAAAGTTTTAGATCACCTACTCATTCAAGGGTTTTTCTTTATTTTTACTATTTTTTACATTGTAGAATAACAGTGAAGACATCAAAACTATGAAATAACACATATGGAATCATGTAGTAACCAAAAAAGTGTTAAACAAATCAAAAAATATTTTATATTTGAGATTCTTCAAATAGCCACCCTTTGTGTTGATGGCAGCTTTGACACTCTTGGCATTCTTTCAACCAGCTTCATGAGGTAGTCACCTGGAATGCATTTCAATTAACAGGTGGGCCTTCTTAAAAGTGAATTTGTGGAATTCCTTTCCTTCTTAATTCGTTTGAGCCAATCAGTTGTGTTGTGACAAGTTAGGGGGGTATACAGTAAAATACCAAGTCTGTAACGTGTACACTGGGAGTTGGGAAGCAAGTACAGGGAGTGAATTTAATAATAAAGAATACATAGAACAAAACAAGAAACACGAGTAGAGCAAAAAACATGAAACACAGGAACAGAGTCAATAACGCCTGGGGAAGGAACCAAAGGGAGTGACAGATAAAGGGGAGGTAATTAGGAAGGTGATGGAGTCCAGGTGAGTCTCATGAGGCGCAGGTGCGTGTAATGATGGTGACAGGTGTGCGTAATAATGAGCAGACTGGCGACTTCGAACACCGGAGAAGGAGTATACGTGACAAAGTCCATATTATGGCAAGAACAGCTCAAATAAGCAAAGAGAAACAACAGTCCATCATTACTTTAAGACATGAAGGTCAGTAAATACGGAAAATGTCAAGAACTTTGAAAGTTTCTTCAAGTGCAGTCGCAAAACCATCAAGCGCTATGATGAAACTGGCTCTCATGAGGACCACCACAGGAATGGAAGACCCAGAGTTACCTCTGCTACAGAGGATAAGTTCAAATAGTTACCAGCCTCAGAAATTGCATCCCAAATAAATTCTTCACAGAGTTCAAGTAACAGACACATCTCAATATCAGACCCAAGAAACACGAGCAATGGACATTAGACCGGTGGAAATCTGTCCTTTGTTCTGGAGTCCAAACTGGAGATTTTTGGTTCCAACCGCCGTGTCTTTGTGAGAAGCAGTGTGGGTGAACGGATAATCTCCGCATGTGTAGTTCCCACCGTAAAGCATGGAGGAGGTGGTGTTTTGGTGTGGGGGTGCTTTGCTGGTGACACTGTCTGTGATCAATTTAGAATTCAAGGCACACTTAACCAGCATGGCTACCACAGCATTCTGCAGCGATACGCCATCCCATCTGGTTTGGGCTTAGTGGGACTATCATTTGTTTTTCAACAGGACAATGACCCAACACACCTCCATGCTGTGTAAGGGCTATTTTACCAAGAAGGAGAGTGATTGAGTGCTGCATCAGATGACCTGGCCTCCACAATCCACAATCCCCCAACCTCAACCCAATTGAGATGGTTTGGGATGAGTCGGACTGCAGAGTGAAGGAAAAGCATCCAACAAGTGCTCAGCATATGTGGGAACTACTTCAAGACTGTTGAAAAAGCATTCCAGGTGAAGCTGGTTGAGAGAATGCCAAGTGTGTGCAAGGGAAGCTGTCATCAATGGAAAGGGTGGCTATTTAAAGAATCTCAAATAAAATATATTTTGATTTGTTTAACACTTTTTTGGTTACTACATGATTCCATATGTGTTATTTCATAGTTAAGATGTCTTCACTATTATTCTACATTGTACAAAATTGTAAAAATAAAGATAAACCCTTGAATGAGTAGGTGTGTCCAAACTTTTGACAGGTACTGAATAATTTTCAGAAATGTTGTAAATGAGCTTTTATTGTTTAAAGAAATTATGAAAGATATTGGTGTGTGTTTTCACTATCTAATCATGCCATGGGAGAGGAGAAATGACTAGAGACAGTGTTGTTTAACTCACTGACCATGACCCATGAGTTCTTCTTACCTTTGTTCAGTAGAAAAGTCTCCCTCTCTGAACTCTATAGGTTGAACCATAGACAGGTCACTCTTCATGGACACACAGCTGGGTACAGGGGAGGCTGGTCTCTCCTGCTTGATTGGGCTTCGACACAACAGAGACAAACATTACGTATCTCATCTACTCTGAGCTCAGATGGGGAAACATAAGATGAGTTTCATTCCAAAACGCTATATATCCATTTTCAGAAATGTTCGTAAATTAGCTTTTATTGTTTGAAGAAATTATGAAAGAGATTGGTGTGTTTTTTCACTATCTAATCATGGCATGGGGTTGTTCAATGACAGACATTGTTGAAAATCTATCACTTGATGGTTTCATTTAAGAGAGACAAATAATCATAGTTTTTGCAAAATGCTATATATCAGCCTCACTCTCAGAGAAATAAGTAGTACTGCTAGGTTTTACACAGTAAAAATATATCTGCCTCACTCTCAGAGAAATAAGTAGTACTGCTAGGTTTTACACAGTAATAATATATATCTGCCTCACTCTTAGAGAAATCAGTATTACTGCTAGGTTTTACACAGTAAAAATATATATCTACCTCACTCTCAGAGAAATAAGTAGTACTAATAGGTTTTACACAGTAATAATGACTGTGATATGTGGTTGTCTCTCTTCCTGTTGCTGCAGGATTATTTTCCTGCTGAGAGAAACTGGGTGAAATTAAGACATGACATCTGTAAGTGCATTCATCTTATGATAGCTAGGTGAGACAACCACATATCACAGTCATATATACAGGATATAAACATTTTATTCTAGCTGAACAATGGAAATGTAGTGTTTTGCAAACAACAACAAAAAAAATGGATACACATTTAAAATCTATGAATTACAAATCTGAGAAAAGTAATATTAGCAATAAATTATATATTTTTAAAACACAAATATGATTTTTGGGGGAAATAGCGTTTTGGAAATAAACATAATACATTCTTCATATAATTGTTATCTCACCTCTTAGCTTTGGTGTCATGTTCCCCAGAGAGACACATTTTAGAGGCAGGGCCCCCCTCCTCTCTCTCTCCAGAGAGACTCATTTTAGAGGCAGGGCCCCCCTCCTCTCTCTCCCCAGAGATACTCATTTTAGAGGCAGGGCCCCCCTCCTCTCTCTCCCCAGAGAGACTCATTTTAGAGCACTGACCCCTAAACAGAGATGCAGCATGTTGGTTGTGGTGAACACAGTGACAACTCATTCTAGATTGTCAATTGTTCTCTTTTACTCATTATCTCTTAGAAATAAAACATTTACTAACAGACACATCCAAACAGTCGGGTGATTTAATTGTATCACAGGAACATTGTTATGTTCCTCAACAAGAAATAAAACATTGTCTCTCAAACAGAAGAAGGAACTAACAAAGCGTCACTAACAACAACCAAAACGAAACAGGTGGTTTTAGGAGGGGTTCTGAAAGACACTCATGGGGGTGTCCACTAGTGGTGGAAAACAGAGGCTTTCTGAACCCTTTGGGGCTTTCAACAAATAGTGCCGAAAATGCCATTGATAGATTTGAGTGCTAATAAACAACATTTAGTTAGAATGTGGGGTTCGCTTTTTGCCTCCAGGTTCACTATGTTTTCAAAAACGATGCATATGTGGTATTATTTAGGATACTAAATACAGAAGATTATCATAAATAAAACAAATTATTTAAACAACAATGGGAAATCCCCATCCCCGTCCCTACCTGCTGAGCTCCCATTCAGGTGCTACAAACTGGAAGACATCAAACTAAATGTATAAATAAGGTGTCCAGTAGAGGTCAGTGTTTGAAAGAGACTTTGCATCAACAAAAAAAAAGCACCAGGGAGAAATCAGTGAGATCTCTCGCATTTTGTGAGGCCGGTTGGACGTACTGCCAAATTCTCTAAAACGACGTTGGAGGCAGCTTATGGTAGAGAAATTAACATTAAATTATCTGTCAACAGCTCTGGTGGACATTCCTGCTGTCAGGATGCCAATGGCACGGTCCCTCAAAACCTGAGACATCTGTGGCATTGTGTTGTGTGAGAAAACTGCACATTTTCGAGTGGCCTTTTATTGTCCCCAGCACAAGGTGTACCTGTGCAATTATCATGCTGTTTAAACAGCTTCTTGATATTCCACCCCTGTCAGGTGGATGGATTATCTTGGCAACTGAGAAATGCTCACTAACAGGGATGTTAACACATTTGTGCACAAAATTGGAGAGAAATAAGCTTTTTGTGCGAATGGAACATTTCTGGGATCTTTTACTTCAGCTCATGAAACCTGAGACCAACACTTTACATGTTGTGTTTATATTTTTGTTCAGTATAGATAAAAACACAAAGCTTCCAGCAGAGGTCAGTGCTCTTCTGACACCTGTCAGATGGTAGTGTGATATCCGAAGCTTCGACCGTCATCATCACGTAGTATTGTTACTTTGATAGAAGCATTGATACGTTGTGTCGAATCAGCAGTGCTTTGAAAACTGCAACAGCGCATCAGACCTCCGGTTTTAATCGTCCAATCCCTAGTGTCCACTGAATGTTGACTAGCAACAAGAAAGTGGTACCTAAAGAACTCCCACCATGAGCGCCCATTGAAGTGGCTCCAGACGAGGACATCTGAAATAAAAACCCTCCAACTTACAATATGGAGTAAAAAAACAAGTGGAGCAAACCAAACCAAACCAGACCAAACCAGACCAAACCAGACCAAACCAGACCAAACCAAACCAGACCAGACCAGACCAAACCAGACCAGACCAGACCAGACCAGACCAGACCAAACCAGACCAAACCAAACCAGACCAAACCAAACCAAACCAGACCAAACCAGACCAAACCAGACCAAACCCTGGGAGATACAAGACAGAAAGACTTTGTTCATCAACTTAAAGAAGCAGAGCTACAAAGAGGTGCCAGTCTTCTAACATCTCTAAGGCCAGCCAGAACACTGGACCAGCTGCTCTTCAATATCACATAACAGATGGAACCCTTCTGACTAAAGAGATGACAAGCAGAACACTGGACCAGCTGCTCTTCAATATCACATAACAGATGGAACCCTTCTGACTAAAGAGATGACAAGCAGAACACTGGACCAGCTGCTCTTCAATATCACATAACAGATGGAACCCTTCTGACTAAAGAGATGACAAGCCAGCACAGGCATAAGCATACTGTCTATTGAGGTGGCGCCAAGAGGTGCGGCCAACGTGCTAACGTCCAACCTCAAAATATAAATGGAAATACCAAAGCTTGTAACAACATGTAGTAGTGACTGATAACTTTCACCTCATCTCCCTGTTACTGTTTGTTAAGGTAGTTATAAGTGCAGCAACACAAGGCCACATTCCTCTCAGCCCTTCCACTCTCTCACGCTAATGTGTATTTATTAAAAGTAGACTATTCCTTTCAATCTGTTATTTTCTAAACGTATCTGATATGTAGACAGAAGGGCTAAAACGGGCATGATTGATCTGAGGGGAGATCATTGATACATTCGGAAAGTATTTTTGCAACAAGTAGGATATTTATATTATGTAAAGTAGGCTAGGTTATAATGTATAATAGCAGTTTGTTAGTGATATGCAGATGGAGGTCTATACCTCAGCTATAGTCTACATATCCTAGATGACCAGCCTAAACCTGTTCAGATCAGTTCCCATAACGTTATAGGCCTACCAGTAGCAGGACAGAGCATGTAGCCTAGGCATGAGCAATATGTGTATGTGTTATTTCATAGTTTTGATGTCTTCACTATTATTCTACAATGTAGAAAACAGTAAAAATAAAGAAAAATCCTGTAATGAGTAGGTGTGTCCAAACTTTTGACTGGTACTGTACTTCAGATATGGCCTACATATCCTAGATGACCAGCCTAAACCTGTTCATATCAGTTCCCATTGGCTATCAGTAGCAGGATTGATCACCTACAAATCGGTTTTAAATCCAAATAACAGGGCATGTAGCCTAGGCCAAATATTTTCAAAACATTTCCTAAAGAGACCACCTGGGCCCGGTTTCCCAAAAGCACCTGAAGGCTAAGTTAATCATTAGAACCTTTGTAGGAGCATTGTTAAATCTCCAAGCTGTTTCCCAAAACCATTGTTTCTTTATTTTTACTATTTTCTACATTGTAGAATAATAGTGAAGATATCAAAACTATGAAATAACACATATGGAATCATGTAGTAACCAAAAAAGTGTTAAACAAATCAAAATATATGTTATATTTGAGTTTCTTTAAATAGCCACACTTTGCGTTGATGACAGCTTTGCACACTCTTGGCATTCTCTCAACCAGCTTCACCTGGAATGCTTTTCCAACAGTCTTGAAGGAGTTCCCACATATGCTGAGCACTTGTTGGCTGCTTTTCCTTCACTCTGCGGTCCGACTCATCCCAAACTATCTCAATTTGGTTGAGGTCAGGGAATTGTTGAGGCCAGGTCATCTGATGCAGCCCTCCTTCACTCTTCTTCTTGGTAAAATAGCCCTTACACAGCCTGGAGGTGTGCTGAAAAACCAATGATAGTCCCACTAAGTGCAAACCAGATGGGATGGCGTATCGCTGCAGAATGCAGTGGAAGCCATGCTGGTTAAGTGTGCCTTGAATTCTAAATAAATCACAGACAGTGTCACCAGCAAAGCACCACCACACCATAACACCTCCTCCTCCATGCTTTACTGTGGGAAATACACATGAGAAGACCCACACCGCGTCTCACAAAGACACAGCGGTTGGAACCATAAATCTCAAATTTGGACTCCAGACCAAAGGACAAATTTCGACCGGTGTAATGTCCATTGCTCATGTTTCTTGGCCCAAGCAAGTCTCTTCTTATTATTGGTGTCCTTTAGTAGTGGTTTCTTTGCAGCAATTCGACCATGAAGGCCTGATTCACACAGTCTCCTCTGAACAGTTGATGTTGAGATGTGTCTGTTACTTGAACTCTGTGAAGCATTTATTTGGGCTGCAATTTCTGAGTCTGGTAACTCTAATGAACGTATCCTCTGCAGCAGAGGTAACTCTGGGTCTTCCATTCCTGTGGTGGTCCTAATGAGAGCCAGTTTCATCATAGCGCTTGATGGTTTTTGCGACTGCACTTGAAGAAACTTTCAAAGTTCTTGAAATGTTCCGTACTGACTGACCTTCATGACTTAAAATAATGATGGACTGTCATTTCTCGTAGCTTATTTGAGCAGTTCTTGCCATAAATGGACTTGGTCTTTTACCAAATAGGGCTATCTTCTGTATACCCCCCCTACCTTGTCACAACACAACTGATTGGCTCAAACGCATTAAGAAGGAAAGAAATTCCACAAATTAACTTTTAAGAAGGCACACCTGTTAATTGAAATGCATTCCAGGTGACTACCTCATGAAGCTGGTTGAGAGAATGCCAAGGGTGGCTACTTTGAAGAATCTCAAATATAAAATATTTGTTGATTAGTTTAACACTTTTTTGGTTACTACATGATTCCGTATGTGTTATTTCATAGTTTGATGTCTTCACTGTTATTCTACAATGTAGAAAATAGTAAAAAATTAAGAAAAACCCTGGAATGTGTAGGTGTGTCCAAACTTTTGACTGGTGCTGTAGGTGTTCCTTTTGTCCAGGTGGGAAAGAGCAGTGTGGAGTGCGATTGAGATTGCGTCATCTGTGGATCTTTTTGGGGCAGTATGCGGGTGGAGTGGGTCTAGGGTTTCCGGGATGATGGTGTTGATGTCAGCCATGACCAGCCTTTCAAAGCACTTCATGGCTACCGACGTGAGTGATACAGGGCGGTAGTCATTTAGGCAGGTTACCTTCTCTTTCTTGGGCACAGGGTCTGCTTGGAAACATTTAGGTATTACAGACTCGGTCAGGGGAGAGCTTGAAAATGGCAGTGAAGACACTTGCCAGTTGGTCCACGCATGCTCTGAGTACACGTCCTGGTAATCCGTCTGGCCCCGCGGCCTTGTGAATGTTGACCTGTTTTAAAGGTCTTGCTCACATCGGCTAAGGAGAGTGTGATCACACAGTCGTCCGGAACAGCTGGTGCTCTCATGCATGCTTCAGTGTTGCTTGCCTCGAAACGAGCATAAAAGGCATTTAGCCTGTCTAGTAGGCTTGCGTCACTGGGCAGTTCGCGGCTGGGTGTCCCTTTGTAGTCTATAATAGTTTGCAAGCCCTGTCACATCCAACGAGCGTCAGAGCCGGTGTAGTAGGATTCAATCTTAGTCCTGTATTGACACGTTGCCTGTTTGATGGTTCGTCTATGTTAGGCTAGGTGGGGACTCAGGCGCAGAGACGGACACACGGACAAAGAGGGTGAATTAAGATGTTGTTTATTCAGCGTGTTTTGGCAGAGAGAAGCAGTTCAGGGTGGAGCAGCTTCAGACCGGGGTAGGAGCTGAGTGGGGTGGAGAGCCAGTAGCACTGAGAGCTGGATGACGAGGATATCAGACAACAGATGAGCAGGTTGCGGCGTGGGAGTAGCAGGCAGGCAGGCAGCAGGAACAGACGGGATCTGGTCGAAAGAGAGACAGGTTACAAACGTGGCAGAGACAACTATAATGCTGAGAGGGTAACAACTAAACTGAGATTGATGTACGGAGCCAAGTTACCACAGGTGGTGTAGGAACGAACTGGCGCTGGAGAGGTGGCCAGCCCGGGTAGATAACTGCTGGTTGATTGGTGACAATGAGCTGCAGCTGGATGTAACTGAGCAGGAGAGAGAATGGGCATGCCCCCTGACCTAGATCCTCTGACTGGGCTGCACAGCGTGAGGAGACAGACACAGACAACACACACAGGGAAAAAGGGAAAAGGAAAACAAGCGGGGACAGGAACAACAGTGCCGGACCGTAACAGTACCCCCCCCTCAACGGGCGCCACCCGGCGAGCCACCCGGCTTGTCAGGGTGGTCCCTATGGAAGTCAGCCACCAGCTGCGGGTCCAGTATAAACCGCCGGGGAATCCAGGACCTCTCCTCGGGACCGTATCCCTCCCAGTCCACCAGGTACTGAAGCCCTCTACCACGCCTCCGGACGTCCAGCAGTCTCCGCACCGTGTAGGCTGGATGGTCGTCACAATAATCGCGGTGGCGGAGGGGATCCCACAGGCGGACACAAAGGGCTGGAGGAGACCAGCTTCAGCTGGGACACGTGAAATGTAGGATGGACTCTCATGGCCTGGGAAGCTTCAACCGAACAGCCGAAGGGTTGATGATGGAGTCGATCTCGAAAGGACCCAAATACCGGGGCGACAGCTTACGGGAGTCAGTGCGCAGAGGGATGTTGCTGGAGGAGAGCCAGACTCGCTGACCAGGCTGGAACTGGGGAGCGACTACCCTGTGCCTGTCCGCCACTCTCTTGTTACGCTCTGCTGTCCGTAGAAGGGCCTCACGGGTGTCCACCCACACCTTGCGGCAGCGACGAAGGTTATCCTGAACTGACGGGACGGCTAACTCCTTTTCCTGAGACGGGGAACAATGGCGGTTGGTACCCCAAAGCCGCCTCAAATGGTGAGAGGCCGGTGGCAGATGAGGTGAGGGAATTGTGGGCATATTCGACCCACGGGAGGTGTTTGGCCCAGGTGGACGGGTTCTGGGATGTCACACAGCGTAGAGCAGCCTCCAGGTCCTGATTGGTCCTCTCAGTCTGGCCATTGGACTGGGGATGGAAACCTGATGAGAGACTGACAGAGGCACCCAGAGCAGAACAAAACTCCTTCCATACCCGAGAAATGAACTGTGGGCCTCTATCGGACACTATGTCCACAGGTATTCCATGGGGACGGAATACATGTAGGACAAAGAGGTCGGCTGTCTCACTGGCAGACGGTAATTTTGGTAATGCAACAAAATGGGCAGATTTAGAGAATCTGTCCACGATGGTGAGTATGGTGTCATTACCCTTCAGACATAGGAAGTCCAGTGACGAAGTCCAAGGCCACGTGAGACCAAGGCGACTCGGGACTGGGAGAGGCCGCAGCAGGCCCGAAGGAGCCCGGTGGGAAGCCTTATTTTGGGCACAGATGGAACAGGCCGCCACGTATTCCCGGACGTCAGCCTCGACGGATGGCCACCAAAAGTGCCTCTTCAGTAGCGACAGTGTACGGTTCATACCAGGGTGGCAGGAGAAGCGCGAGGTGTGGATCCAGTTGAGCACTTGCGGCCGCACGGCTGCGGGAACATAGAGAAGGTCGGGGGCCATCGGCGGTCCAGGTTCCGACTCTTGTGCCGATCGGACGAGGGACTCGATTTCCCAGTGAATAGCCGCCACCAAACAGGAAGCGGGCAGAACAGGTTCAGGATTGCTGGAGTCTTCATTGTCTGTAAACTGGCGAGAGAGAGCATCAGGCTTGACATTACGTGTGCCAGGACGATATGTTAAAATAAACTTGAACCTGCTGAAGAACAGAGCCCATCTGGCCTGACGGGGAGTTTAGCCTCTTGGATGACTGGATGTAAGCCAGGTTCTTGTGGTCTGTCCAGACTATGAAGGGTTGCTCTGCTCCGTCTGGCCAGTGCCTCCACTGCGTCCAACGCCAACTTGACAGCAAGCAACTCCCGGTTACCCACGTCGTAGTTCTTCTCAGCAGGGGTCAATCTCCTGGAGAAAAAGGCCACAGGATGGAGCTTCTGGTCCGTGGGGGAACGTTGTGACAGGACAGCCCCCCCCCCGAATCAGAGGCGTCCACTTCCACAATAAACTGCAAACTAGTGTCTGGATGAATAAGAACAGGTGAGGTGGAGAACAGTTCCTTCAGTGTACTCACGGCTGACTCGGCCTCAGGCGTCCACAGGAATGGCACCTTTGGGGAGGTGAGCTTGGTCAGGGGGCAACCACTCGGCTGAAACCCCTGATGAAGCGGCGTGGTAGAAGTTGGCGAAGCCCAGGAAGCGTTGTAGCTGCTTCCGAGACGTGGGTGTGGGCCACTCCGCAACCGCTCTGATTTTGTCAGGGTCTGGTGACACTTGTCCCCGCTCGATAATCAAAACCCAAAAAGGGGACGGACTGCCGGTGGAACTCACATTTTTCTGCTTTCACATACAGTTTATTTTCCATGAGGCGTTGGAGAACCAGACGGACGTGGGAGACGTGTTCATCCTGTGACTTAGAGAATATTAGAATGTCATCCAAATAGACAAACACAAACGGTGTAGAAAATCCCTCAACACATCGTTAACCATGGCCTGAAACACTGCTGGGGGCGTTAGTGAGACCAAATGGCATGACTAGGTATTCAAAGTGTCCGAGAGGGGTATTGAACCCAGTTTTCCATTCGTCTCCCTGCCTGATCCTAACGAGGTGGTAAGCGTTACGCAGGTAAACACGGTGGCACCATGAAGGGGTTCAAATGCTGAGTTGATGAGAGGCAGGGGGTACGTATTTCTGACTGTGATGTTATTTAGTCCTCTGTAGTCAATGCAGGGACGTAATGTTTTGTCCTTCTTCTCTACAAAAAAGAACCCAGCACCAACAGCGGAAGATGAGGGACGAATGATGCCAGAGGCTAGGGAGTCGCCTATGTAGGTTTCCATAGCTTCTCTCTCAGTACGGGACAGATTGAAAAGCCGACTGGACGGCAAAGGGGCTCCAGGCAGTAACTCAATAGCGCAGTCGTATGGCCTATGAGGTGGTAGTGAAAGTGCTTTGGACTTACTGGAATACCTCGGCCAGGTCCAGGTACTCTTCAGGGACTGAAGAGAGGTCTGGGGTTTGACAGGGGAAGCAGGGGAACCTACAGAGGGCGGAATAGCCGACCCAAGGCAAGCAGAATGGCAGTGAGTGCTCCAACTGTGTATTTTGTGGTTTTGCCAGTCAATATGGGGGGTTGTGAGGGCTAAGCCAAGGGAAACCGAGGGATAAGAGGGAGGCCGAGGAGGAGACTACTTTAAACTGGATGGTTTCTTTGTGATTGCCGGACAGCATGAGAGAAACGGGGACAGTTTGGTGGGTGATGTTGGCAAACTGATGGCCGTCTATAGCGGTTACTGTTATAGGCTTAGGCAGGGGCTTAACAGGGATCTCAGCCTGAGTGACCAGGTTAACGTCAAGGAAACTATCCTCAGCACCAGAGTCAATGAGAGCAGCTAATGGGAGAGACAGATTCCTGAACTGGACTGTAGCTGGGATAACTAGACGGGGGTGCTGTGGGCATTGAGTCAGGTGTAGCACTCGCAAGTACGCCCACTTTTACCTGCGAGCTTTGTCTTTGGGCGAACCGGACAGTTAACCAGGAAATGAGTGCGGTCCCCACAGTACACGCACTCACCAGCCCGCATGCGCCGTTCCTTTTCAGCAGGGGACAGACGAGCACGGCCCAGCTGCATGGGCTCGTCTAGTTCCGTGGAGGGATCCGCTGAGGTGTGTGGGCGGTGTCCGAGTGGTGGTGTTGCTCGGGTTGCAGAAAGCGAGGGCCCCGCCTGCGGTGCGGACCCGACCGCCCCTCTCCTGTCTCCTCTCCCGTAGCCTGTTGTCTATTCGTAGCAAGGGAAACGAGAAAATGAAGGTTAGCAGGCTCATCACGAACAGCTAGTTCATCCTTAATCGTGTCACTCAAACCGTTATTAAACGCTCCCTGAAGAGCTTCGTCATTCCACTTGGAATCGGCTGCCAAGGTCCAAAAATCAATGGCGTATTCAGCCACGCTACCCGTGCCCTGTCGTAGCTTCAACAGTCTCTTTGTGGCGGTCCGGCATGGTCCGGGTGATCAAACACAATTTCCAATTGAGAGGAAAAATCGTCAAACGACAGGCTGGCAATCTGCTGAGTAGAACAAGCCGCTTCTGCCCAAATCAAAGCTTTGCCCCTCAGTAACCCCAGAGCGTAATGTACCTTTGAGGATTCCGTGGAGAAAGACAGGGGCTTCTGTTGGAACACCAAGCGGCACTGAAGCAGGAAACCACAGCATTTGTTCAGGTCCCCGGTGAAAGGTTCGGGTGAGGTTGTAGGGGATTCCCGAAGGGCAGGAGCGGAAGCCGAGCCTGGAGCAACTGTAGGAGGAACAGGCGGAGGAGAAGCAGAGGGAGGAAGAGTAGTGAGTGTTACCAGGTTAGCTACCTGAGAGGTGAGCTGAGATACTTGATCCAACAACCGCTGGTTGTTATCCAATAGAGACCGGATGAGTTGATCGTGTTGTCCCAATAACATTCCCTGTGAATGGAGGGCGTGTTGTACGCCATCACCCGTTGTTTCATGTGGCATCTCTGCTGAGTCCATGTTTGGCCAGTTCGTTCTGTTAGGCTAGGTGGGGACTCAGGCGCAGAGACGGACACACGGACAAAGAGGGTGAATTAAGATGTTGTTTATTCAGCGTGTTTTGGCAGAGAGAAGCAGTTCAGGGTGGAGCAGCTTCAGACCGGGGTAGGAGCTGAGTGGGGTGGAGAGCCAGTAGCACTGAGAGCTGGATGACGAGGATATCAGACAACAGATGAGCAGGTTGCGGCGTGGGAGTGGCAGGCAGGCAGGCAGCAGGAACAGACGGGATCACAGGTGGTGTAGGAACGAACTGGCGCTGGAGAGGTGGCCAGCCCGGGTAGATAACTGCTGGTTGATTGGTGACAATGAGCTGCAGCTGGATGTAATTGAGCAGGAGAGAGAATGGCCACGCCCCTGACCTAGATCCTCTGACTGGGCTGCACAGCGGGAGGAGACAGACACAGACAACACACACAGGGAAAAAGGGAAAAGGAAAACAAGCGGGGACAGGAACAACAGTGCCGGACCGTAACAAAAATGTCAATTGTTCTCTTTTATTCATTATCTCTCAGAAATAAAACATTAACTAACAGACACATCCAAACAGTCAGGTTATTTAATGCAATTACTTTTTCTAGCCCAATGACTACTCAAAACCCGCCCACAAGGCCTGAAAACTAGGCCAAAACATAGCCCCTGATAGGCCTACATCTTATTTCAGACAGCCTCCAGTAGCCTGGGCAACATGTAGGCAAGATGTAAGCTGAATGATTTAGCAGCTTGCTTAGTTCAAATTGACAGATTCATTTATTTAACATGAACAGCAAGGCGATGTTGAGGTAGGAAGTGCTTCTGTTGCCCAGTAGCCTGCTGGAATAGGCTACTGAGGATGGGGTCGTAATTTCAATCACAGAATCAAATATTAATAACATGGATATGAACTGAATAGGTCCATGCTTGTCAACAACAGCCAGGTTATTTTTATACCTGTAGCCTAATCTGGCTGACTGTTACCTTCAATCTAATGCATTCTAACATCTGATCAGCAATTGAGATAGAACTGTGACCATGGTGACACTTGATAACTTCCAATTGAATTAACTAAACACCGCCATTTATAGTTGCATAATAACACGAGGCTCCAACAACATTTATTAAATCTGTTTGCCAGCTCCAGGTTGTCTACACAAGTGGCACACAATGATTTGCAACGAGGTAATAACTAGACTATATACAAGGAGTACCAGTACTGAGTCAATGTGCAGGGGTACCAGGTAGTTGAGGTAATAACTAGACTATATACAAGGAGTACCAGTACTGAGTCAATGTGCAGGGGTACCAGGTAGTTGAGGTAATAACTAGACTATATACAAGGAGTACAAGTACTGAGTCAATGTGCAGGGGTACCAGGTAGTTGAGGTAATAACTAGACTATATACAAGGAGTACCAGTACTGAGTCAATGTGCAGGGGTACCAGGTAGTTGAGTTAATAACTAGACTATATACAAGGAGTACCAGTACTGAGTCAATGTGCAGGGGTACCAGGTAGTTGAGGTAATAACTAGACTATATACAAGGAGTACCAGTACTGAGTCAATGTGCAGGGGTACAGGTAGTTGAGGTAATAACTAGACTATATACAAGGAGTACCAGTACTGAGTCAACGTGCAGGGGTACCAGGTAGTTGAGGTAATTGAGGTAATATGTACATGTAGGTAGGGTTAAAAGTGACTAGGCAATCAGGATAGCGATTACATCTCCTCATCCAGGCAGTGCACACACACACACACACACACACACACACACACACACACACACACACACACACACACACACAGGGAGGGAATGTAGTGTTTGTTTAATATTGTTTCAGGACTATGAAAATTGAAAAAGGTATTAGTCTATGGATTATGAAAACAACAAAAATAAATGGTAAAATGGGAGAGGAGAAATGACTAGAGACAGTGTTGTTTAACCCACTGACCATGACCCATGAGTTCTTCTTACCTTTGTTCAGTAGAAAAGTCTCCCTCTCTGAAGTTTAGAGGTGGAGCCATAGACGTGTCACTCTTCATGGACACACAGCTGGGTACAGGGGAGGCTGGTCTCTCCTGCTTGATTGGGCTTCAACACAACAGAGACAAACATTACATCTCTCATCTACTCTGAGCTCAGATGGGGAAACATGAGAAGAGTTTCATTCCAAAACGCTATAAAGTGTGGAAAAAAGTATTTAGTCAGCCACCAATTGTGCAAGTTCTCCAACTTAAAAAGATGAGAGAGGCCTGTAATTTTCATCATAGGTACACGTCAACTATGACAGACAAAATGAGGGGGAAAAATCCAGAAAATCACATTGTAGGATTTTTTTATGAATTTATTTGCAAATTATGGTGGAAAATAAGTATTTAATAAATAAATAATATTAATAATATTGATATGAACTGAATAGGCCTATGCTTGTCAACAACAGCCAGGTTATTTCTTTACCTGTAGCCTGATCTGGCTGACTGTTACCTTCAATCTAATGCATTCTAACATCTGATCAGCAATTGAGATAGAACTGTGACCATGGTGACACTTGATAACTTCCAATTGAATTAACTAAACATGGCCATTATTAATTACATAATAACACAAGGCTACAACAACAATAAACTGAAGTTAAAGGCTATTTATTACATCTGTTTGCCAGCTCCAGGTTGGCTACACAAGTGGCACAAAATGATTTGCAACGACTCCAGTCATTTCAACATATTTATAGTATAAAATGGCAGGCTACAGTGGCCTAGACAGGCATAACAATTAATAGGCTACTTGATGGCCAACAGATCTATCATTCTCCACAATTAATGTCAGTTTCATTGTGGAGTTTTCTCATAACAGAAGCACATTATGGAGTTCCCATAACTCCATTTCAAATTTCCACTCGAGACCCAAGACCTGAGCATGTGTAACAACCCTTGCATGATATGGTTTCCATAAGCAAAGTCGACATTAGAATGCAAGTTTAAACCACCTCGGCAGAATGTATCTTAACGTGCTCTAGAGCGCCATAAAGTAGTTTTCCTGTGATTTGTCACCTTAGTTCTTGATGTGCATCAGTTCTACAGCGTTAATATGTTTTCTGAAATAAGGGTTGCAAAATAGGTGTCTCCTTAATGACAATCTAAATAACATGTATAATAGTCTACCTTAAATCTCATTCCAGGTATTCATTCTCTTACTCTGTCATTTAGAATAGATTATTGTTCAGATTATTGTTCAGAAATACTTACTTTATTATTCAGTTCTCTCCATATAGTGTTTTCTGCTCTGTCATCTCCAAATGGATGCTGTACAGCTCAGCCGCAACCCCACCCTGATAATAAAGTGTTTTATTGGTAAGTGATTGTGTCTCAGAATCTTCCTGTATTGCTGATTATATTGACTTTTATATCAACCCTCTATCCCAGAAACACCCCAGGTATGTTAAGGATAGTTATGAATGCAGGGTTTATTACTATTGTATTACTCTTTATATTAACTTAGCTACTGACTTGTTATATTGTTGTTGTCAAGAGGTTAACCTGCTAGTCAGCATTTCATTGCACTGTTAACTCCATGTATATGACAAATAAACCAACTTGAACTTAGAAGGGAAGGGGGAGGGCAGCCAGAAAGGGAGGGAAAAGATGGCCAGCTAAATTACAGTATGTGTCCTCAAATGTTATGTCATCTAAACATCTCACATTAGCTGGAAGAACTGACAAATGAAATGAATCATAGAGGTCTTATAACTTATTCCATTCTACAGGTCCATTGTTTTGTCTCATGTCTCTTTATATTCATATACCCTGGGGACCATGTAGCTGTATTGAAATCACCTTGTTTTATAACCTTCTTTGTTGCTCAGTGGTACTCAATTGGCCTGACCATGCCCAATTCTTTCACACGGTAATGCTCCGGCATCCACTCAGAGCTTATGCATCTAATGCATTCCTCAAATACTGCAGAGTTGTTAAGCAAGTCCCTGAGATCGTCATGTTCAACCACGTTTATTTGATTATTTGTAAGACGAAACCTGAGAGGATCGCTGTAGTGTGTCATAAATGCATCCAAAAAATGGTTCTGAGGTCCTCAACAATGCTATTCTGTACCGTAGCTGGGATGCAGTGTTCTTCGCTGATGTTCTAAATAAAAATAAAAACATTATTTTTGAGGACCTTCAATTAGCTTTTTTTATTCTTCCCTGAAAACCATACTTTTATTCTATAACCTATAACCAAATTAATTACTTAAAAATCATACAATGTGATATTCTGGATTTTTGTTTTAGATTCCCCGTCTCTCACAGTTGAAGTGTACCTATGATACAAATTACAGACCTCTACATGCTTTGTAAGTAGGAAAACCTGCAAAAATCGGCAGTGTATCAATACTTGTTCTCCCCACTGTATATATACACTAACGTTCAAAAGTTTGGGCTCACTTAGAAATTTCCTTGTTTTCGAAAGAAAGCAATTTTTCTGACCATTAAAATAACATAAAATTGATCAGAAATACAGTGTAGACATTGTTCATGTTGTAAATGGCTATTGTAGCTGGAAACGGCTGATTTTAATGGAATATCTACATAGGCGTACAGAGGCCCATTATCAGCAACCATCAATCCTGTGTTCTAATGGCACGTTGTGTTTTGCTAATCCAAGTTTATCATTTAAAAAAGGCTAATTGATCATTAGAAAACCATTTTGCAATTATGTTAGCACAGCTGAAAACTGTTGTACTGATTAAAGAAGCAATAAAACTGTCCTTCTTGAGACTAGTTGAGTATCTGGAGCATCAGCAATTGTGGGTTCGATTACAGGGCTCAAAATGGTCAGAAACAAAATCGTTTCTTCTGAAACTCGTCAGTCTATTCTTGTTCTGAGAAATGAAGGCTAATCCATGCAGAAATTGCCAAGAAACTGAAGATCTCGTGACAACGCTGTGTACTACTCCCTTCACAGAACAGCGCAAACTGGCTCTAACCAGAATAGAAAGAGGAGTGGGGAGGCCCCGGTGCACAACTGAGCAAGAGGACAAAATACATTAGAGTGTCTAGTTTGAGAAACAGACGCCTCACAGGTCCCTCAACTGGCAGCTTCGATTAAATAGTACCCGAAACACCAGTCTCAACGTCAACAGTGAAGAGCGACTCCGGGATGCTGACTTTCACAGAGTTGCAAAGAAAAAGCCATATCTCAGACTGGCCAATAAAAGAGAAAAGATTAAGATGGGCAAAAAGAACACAGACACTGGACTTTTCCCTTTGTAACTCTGCCCTAGGTCAGCATCCCGGAGTCGCCTCTTCACTGTTGATGTTTAGACTGGTGCTTATGCGGGTATTGGGTTTTATTTACTCCACCCAACACACGAAACACATTTATATATACAGTGGGGAAAAAAGTATTTAGTCAGCCACCAATTGTGTGAGTTCTCCCACTTATATATATATATGTACAAAAGGGATGTAACCCAAACAAAGAGTGAGTGTAACCTCTACACCGGGATGTAAACTGTAATACAATGTACTCACAAGACCAACGGACATGGGACAATAATGGACAGTGCAGTCGGAAAGTATTCAGACCCCTTTTTCCACATAGTTAAGTTACAGCCTTATTCTAAAAATGAATTAAATAAAAAAAAACTCAATATACACACACAATACCCCATAATCATGAAGCGAAAAACAGGTTTAGAAATGTTTGCAAATGTATATAAAAAATAAAAAACTGGAAATGCCTTATTTCCATAAGTATTCAGACCCTTTGCTATGAGACTCGGAATTGAGCTCAGGTGCATCCTGTTTCCATTGATCATCCTTGAGATGTCTTTACAACTTGATTGGAGTCCACCTGTGGTAAATTCGAATTGATTGGACATGATTTGGAAAGGCACAACACACCTGTCTATATAAGGTCCCACAGTTGACAGTGCATGTCAGAGCAAAACCAAGCCATGAGGTCGAAGGAATCTGTCTGTTGAGCTCCGAGACAGGATTGTTTCGAGGCACAGATCAGGGGAAGGGTACCAAAACATTTCTGCAGCATTGAAGGTCCCCAAGAACACAATGGCCTCCATCATTCTTAAATGGAAGAAGTTTGGAACCACTAAAACACTTCCTAGAGCTGGCTGCTTGAACAAACTGAGCAAATTAAGGAGAAGGGCCTTGGTCAGGGCAAACTGTTAGCTGATGTCTCTCTCAGTCTCTGTATGGCTCTGGCTGGGCCGCTCAAGGACATTCAGAGACTTTTCCAGAAGCCACTCCTGCGTTGTCTTGGCTGTGTGTGCATAGGTCGTTGTCCTGTTGGAAGGTGAAACTCGCCCCCAGTCTGAGGTCCTGAGCAGGTTTTCATCAAGGATCTGTATTTCGCTCTGTTCATCTTTGCCTCGATCTGACTAGTCTCCTAGTCCCTGCCGCTCGAAAAATATCCCCACTGCATGATGCTGCCACCACCATGCTTCATTGAGAATGGTGACAGGTTTCACCAGGCGTAACGCTTGGCATTCAGGCCAAAGAGTTCAATCTTGGTTTCACTCAGACCAGAGAATCTTGTTTCAGTATGTTCTGGTTGTGGATGGGGCCTTGGTACCTGTCCTGTGGAGATGGCCTCAGTGTTGAGCGGATGATCCACTGTAAAGATCACACAACACTGGAGCAACAGCCGCTGCAAGACTGGAAGGTCTTATTAAGCACCACAGGAATTCCACAAAGAGATTCTACTCCTCCAGGTGATTACATAGAAATACAACAATGTACATTTGTTAATAACTAAAAGAGTATTGAAACAAGTATTCACACCCACTCATACGTTATGACGTGGAAACTATGAATATAAGGAAATGATATTGACTCTGCCAATCTGTGTGCAGAATAAACGACAATTGGAGCCTTGTATCTAAATAATCCATCCAAATTGACATTGTTCTGTGTGAAACCTCAAATGTATTATTAACAGACATCCTTAAGGACACAATGGATTGTCTCTTTTCAGGCCCACAGTGAAGCCTCAAGCAGGACACTGACTCAGCTGAAGGCAGCCTTCTCCCACAAAGCAGTGAAAAAATGAGTCCAGGACAATGTCCAGCATGTGAGACATTGTGCAGGTGTGAGATTCATCCATTTGACACATTACTTCATTTTAAATACTGGATTTTACACATCCTGTAGTTACGCATCCTGTGAAGTTACGCATCCTTGTAGTTACACATCCTGTAGTTACGCATCCTGTAGTTACACATCCTGTAGTTACGCATCCTGTAGTTACACATCCCTGTAGTTACACATCCTGTAGTTACACATCCTGTAGTTACACATCCTGTAGTTACACATCCTGTAGAGTTAGACATATTGTAGTTACACATATTGTTGTTACACATCCTGGAAGTTACGCATCCTGTAGTTACGCATCCTGTAGTTACACATCCTGTAGTTACACATCCTTGCAGTTACGCATCCTGTAGTTACACATCCTGTAGTTACACATCCTGTAGTTACACATCCTGTAGTTACACATCCTGTAGTTACACATCCTGTAGTTACACATATTGTAGTTACTAACATATTGTTGTTACACATCCTGTAGTTACATCCTGTAGTTAACATCCTGTAGTTACATCCTGTAGTTACACATCCTGTAGTTACACATCCTGTAAGTTACACATATTGTTGTTACACATCCTGTAGTTACACATATTGTTGTTACACATCCTGTAGTACACATCCTGTGAGTTACACATCCTGTAGCTACACATCCTGCAATGGTTACACATCCTGTAGTTACACATCCTGTAGTTACACATCCTGTAGAGTTACACATATTGTAGTTACACATATTGTTGTTACACATCCTGTAGTTACATCCTAAGTCTGTAGTTACATCCTGTAGTTACATCCAGTAGTTACATCCTGTAGTTACATCCTGTAGTTACACATCCTGTAGTTACACATCCTGAGTTACACATCCTGTTGTTACACATCCTGTTGTTACACATATTGTTGTTACACATCCTGTAGTTACACATATTGTTGTTACACATCCTGTAGTTACACATATTGTTGTTACACATCCTGTAGTTACACATCCTGTAGTTACACATCCTGTAGTTACACATCCTGTAGCCACACATCCGTGTAGTTACACATCCTGTAGTTTACACATCCTGTAGTTACACATCCTGTAGTTACACATCCTAGTTAATTAGAAGTCATCCTGTAGTTACATCCTGTAGTTACATCCTGTAGTCGACATCCTGTAGTTACACATCCTGTAGTTACACACACATATTGTTGTTACACACCCTGTAGCTACACATCCTGTAGTTACATCCTGTAGTTACACATCCTGT
Source organism: Coregonus clupeaformis (assembly GCF_020615455.1). Lineage (NCBI taxonomy): Eukaryota > Metazoa > Chordata > Actinopteri > Salmoniformes > Salmonidae > Coregonus > Coregonus clupeaformis. Next base: position 882,140 of record NW_025533474.1, read on the forward strand.
GAAGTTTGACACATCCTGTGTAGTTACACATCCTGTAGTTCACACATCCTGTAGTTACACATCCTGTAGTTACACATCCTGTAGCTAGCACATCCTGTAGTTACATATATTGTTGTCACACATCCTGTAGTTACACATCCTGTAGTTACATCCTGTAGTTACATCCTGAGTTACAATCCTGTAGGTACATCCTGTGAGTTACACATCCTGCTGTTACACATCCTGTTGTTACACATCCCTGTAAGTTACATCCTGAAGTTACACATCCTGTAGTTACACATCCTGTAGTTACACATCCTGTAGTTACACATCCTGTAGCTACACATCCTGTAGTTACACATCCTGTAGTTACATCCTGTAGTTACGCATCCTGTAGTTACATCCTGTAGTTACGCATCCTGTAGTTACACATCCTGTTGTTACACATCCTGTAGTTACACATCCTGTAGTTACACATCCTGTTGTTACACATCCTGTTGTTACACATCCTATAGTTACACATCCTGTAGTTACACATCCTGTAGTTACACATCCTGTAGTTACGCATCCTGTAGTTACACATCCTGTAGTTACACATATTGTTGTTACACATCCTGTAGTTACACATCCTGTAGTTACATCCTGTAGTTACATCCTGTAGTTACACATCCTGTGAGGTTACACATGTTGTTGTCACACATCCTATCGTTACATCTCTGTAGTTACACATCCTGTGAGTTACACATCCTGTAGTTACATCCTCGTAGTTTCATCCTGTAGTTTACACATCCTGTAATTACACATCTTGTTGTTACACATCCTGTAGTTACATCCTGTAGTTACACATCCTGTAGTTACACATCCTGTAGTTACACATCTTGTTGTTACACATCCCTGTTAGTTACATCCTGTGTAGTTACAATCCTGTGAGTTACACATCCTGTAGTTACACATCCTGTTGTTACACATCCTGTTTGCTAGACATCCTGTAGTTACATCCTGTAGTTACACATCCTGTAGTTACACATCCTGTAGTTACACATCCTAGGTAGTTACACATCCTGTAGCTACACATCCTGTAGTTACACATCCTGTTGTTACATATCCTGTAGTTACATCCTGTGAGTTACGCATCCTGTAGTTACATCCTGTAGAGTTACGCATCCCTGTAGTGTACACATCCTGTTGTTCACATCCTGTAGTTACACATCCGTAGTTACACATCCTGTTGTTACATCCTGTTGTTACACATCCTATAGTTAGCACATCCTAGTAATTACACATCCATAGTTAGCACATCCTGTAGTTACTGCATCCTGTAGTTACACATCCTGTAGTTACACATATTGTTGTTACACATCCTGTAGTTCACACATCCTGGGAGTTACATCCTGTAGTTACACATCCTGTAGTTACACATGTTGTTGTTAGCACATCCTATCGTTCCATCTTTAGTTACACATCCTGTAGTTACACATCCTGTAGTTACATCCTGTAGTTTCATCCTGTAGTTACACATCCTGTAATTACACATCTTGTTGTTACACACCCTGCAGTTACACATCCTGTAGTTACACATCCTGTAGTTACACATCCTGTAGTTACACATCTTGTTGTTACACATCCTGTGGAAGTTGCATCCTGTAGTTACACATCCTGTAGTTACACATCCTGTAGTTACACATCCTGTAAGTTACCGCATCCTGTAGTTACACATCCTGTAAAGTTACACATATTGTTGTTACACATCCTGTAGTTACACATCCTGTAGTTACACGTCCTGTAGTTACACGTCCTGTAGTTACACATCCTGTATTTACACATCCTGTAGTTACACATCCTGTAGTTACACATCCTGTAGTTACACATCCTATAGTTACACATCCTGTAGTTACACATCCTGTAGTTACACATCCTGTAGTTACACATCCTGTAGTTACACATCCTATAGTTACACATCCTGTAGTTACACATCCTGTTGTTACACATCCTATAGTTACACATCCTGTAGTTACACATCCCTAGCAGTTACACATCCTGTAGTTACGCATCCTGTAAAGTTACACATCCTGTAGTTACACATATTGTTGTTACACATCCTGTAGTTACACATCCTGTAGTTACATCCTGTAGTTACATCCTGTAGTTACACATCCTGTAGTTACACATGTTGTTGTTACACATCCTGTCGTTACATCCTGTAGTTACACATCCCTGTAGTTACACATCCTGTAGTTACATCCTGTAGTTACATCCTGTAGTTAGCACATCCTGTGATTACATCTTGTTGTTACACATCCTGTAGTTACACATCCTGTAGTTACACATCCTGCAGTTACACATCCCTGTAGTTACACATCTTGTTGTTACACATCCTGTAGTTACATCCTGTAGTTACACATCCTGTAGTTACACATCCTGTAAAGTCACACATCCTGTAGTTACGCATCCTGTAGTTACACATCCTGTAGGTTACACATATTGTTGTTACACATCCTGTAGTTACACATCCTGTAGTTACACATCCTGTAGTTACACATCCTGTAAAGTTACACATCCTGTAGTTACACATCCTGAGTTACACATCCTGTAGGTTACACATCCTGTAGTTACACATCCAAGATATGGAAAACACTACTTGGAGATATGTGATCATTGATTGTTTCATGTTTCTGCTTCATATAGTTGGCAGCAGGTGCTTATGTCACCCTTCGCCTGCCACCTAAAATCAGTGGAACTTAAAGGTGGACCCAGAGTACCTGCTGACCTCCCACAATGCATCAAGACCACCTGGAGTGGCTGGAGTGTGAGGGTGGTTGGTTTCTGTTGGATGTCTCCCAAACAGAGCAGATCAACCTTGCTGCATCCACTGCTGCTGGGCGTGTCAGAGAAGAGTCTTTCCTCTACTGTACTGGTAACACATAGTATTCATTCCTACTGTTTTATCCAAGAAGAAGATCTTTCCTCTACTGTACTGGTAACAAAGCAGCAGGAGGCTGGTGACTTGAAAAATGCAAGCAGGATGGGAGACCCACGGTATGGCGCAGACCACGGAGATGTCAAAGTGTGTTTCAAAAATCGTCAAAGAGTAATTATTTTAACCTAAAGCATTTATGAAAAGACATTTATAGTACAATATTATGGGGAATGGGAATGAGGGCTACTTCCACAGTGTTGGGGAAGGGATCACAGCAGTGATTGAATGAGGGTGCGAGGCATGTGTTGAGGTGTTCAGAGGCTTGACTTCAGTGCGGGACAGGATTTGACTGGGAAGACAAAAAACAATAACACAACACACTACACAGTTAGAGACCAAAAGAGCTGGAGAAGGAGATAGTCCAAACAAGGAGTAAAATCATTGATATGTAATAATGTCATTGTGTTTCTGTATGTGATTGACTCTACATACAGTAACGAGAGAAAATTGATAGGGGTACTCACAGTGCTTTGGAGAGGAAACATTCCAATGTGCCAGTGGATGAGCGGGCACATGAGACGTGGCTTCAGTTCATGTCAGGACAGAGTTGACAATGGTAGTAGAGTGGAGCAGTCATCACCTCTTAAATCAGGGAACAGGAGGGGACTTAGCTGGAAAATACACATAGTAGATACATTCCATTACAGCTGCGCACTCATAGGTTTGAACAACAAGTTTCTCCGTGAAGTTAAACACAGAGTTCGGCATCTCGCCCACTTGACACATCAAAGTAGCCCCAAGAAACATTCCTGAATAACGCCTGATCACTCACATACCTGATGGTAACTGTCAACTGCAAGCAGACTGGTGGCACCATAGGTCCCAGAGGAGGGGGCCATTTACCTCCTGGGGCCAGAGTGACCAGACTGGTGGCACCATAGGTCCCAGAGTAGGGGGCCATTTACCTCCTGGGGCCCAGAGTACCAGACTGGTGGCACCATAGGTCCCAGAGTAGGGGGCCATTTACCTCCTGGGGCCCAGAGTACCAGACTGGTGGCACCATAGGTCCCAGAGTAGGGGGCCATTTACCTCCTGGGGCCCAGAGTACAGACTGGTGGCACCATAGGTCCCAGAGTAGGGGGCCATTTACCTCCTGGGGCCCAGAGTTTATCCTTATCTGTTAACCTAACCAGTAAAACTCTGGACCCTATGTAAAAATGTAATGTAAAAAAAGAAAGAAAAAACCCTGAATGAGTAGGTGTGTCCAAACTTTTGACTGGTACTGTACTTCTGATATGGCCTGACATATCCGTAGATGACCAGCCTAAACCTGTTCATATCAGTTCCCATTGGCTATCAGTAGCAGGACTGATCACCTACAAATCGGTGTTGAGTCTAAATAACAGGGCATGTAGCCTAAGCCCAATATTTTGCCAACATTTCCTACGGAGACCATCTGGGCCCGGTTTCCCAAAAGCATCTTAAGGCTAAGTTTATCAGTAGAACCTTTGTAGGAGCATTGTTAAATCTCCGAGCTGTTTCCCCAAAAACCATCGTTACTAAAGTTGAAGTGCACTTGAAAACGCTCATTATTCTACTGACTGCCTCAGACCACTCGGTAGAACAGCCAAGGCGCGTCGATAGATGCGTTGTTTAACTACTGCGTCTCTTCATGCACAGAAGACCTCCACTAAACATAAAATCAACATGTTTTATCTGTCTCTCTGTGACCGCCGATAACTTCACAACGAAGTTGGACTACAAATACTAACGTTGCCAATGTCTTTTGCAATTGTTACAAACAAGCCAAGGATAAAAAAGACGCGTTGAAATGAAAAGCTGAGATGACTGCATTACAAGATAAATGGCCTATTTGGAGCGGGCAGTGTCGGGGAGAGCACCGACAGCAGCAGCAGCACTTTCAGAGCAACGCTCTCAAACAGCGCGTCCTAATCCAGTGAAGGGACACGCTACATGATGACGGATCAAATGAGGAGACAGAACTGCTACTGCCGGTGTGATGAGACAACTCTATCCGGTGGAATACGACGATACGAGGACTTCTTTCAGAGAGCGCTCCATCAACCAGGCCCCAGTGGGCAGAGCTAGGCATGTTGGACTGGGAGACGTTTTAATATGATAAAAATACTCTCAGTTTTACATGTTCTGTGTAGTCTAGTTACGCTAATATATTTGCAGTTCATTTCATTTGAGACTTAATCAGTGAAATATGTTTGAGTAGTAAACAAAGAAACAACAAGGAGTCCCAGACAGTTCAAAATAGAACATACCAGAGGAGGGCATCGGGTTACTAGGGCTACCTACATTATTGGGATCATCTGGGCTGGTTGCCAAAACAGACCATAAAACGCCTTTACACGCTGGAAGGTCCGCGGTGGGTCTGTGGAAACTAGCTGATTATATTGGAGACAGGTTTATAGCAGTGAATGGCATCTATTCATTTACTCTCAAGTATTTCTATGTAGAAGCAATATCAGCCAGGGAAACTAATTGGACTCACTTTATGATAGAACATTCCGACTTTTCTGCCTGACTGTGACGTTATTTACCTGAATTGTTAGGATTTCCTGGTTGATCACAACAAAACTACCTAATTCATTCAAATAGAGATAGAATTAAATGGTGTTTTCTTTGAAAAGATGGGCCTGGACAGAGTAGAACATTCCGGTTTCTGCCTGAGTGTTACGAACCCCGTGGCTTTAAAAGTCTAGGGTGGATGGAACAGAGTCCCATAACATAACTCATGGGAATTAGAATATTGACAAGGGACAGTGAGAACAAAATACACCGACAAAACAAATGTTACCGTCAAACACAATGTTTATTATAAACACACGGTAAACGGTTTGGGGAAAAGGGCCTGAGCTGGACCCAAGGAATGAAACAATAAAGTCAACAAATCCTAAACTGATCTTGCCTGCCTCAAGAACCGCTAAGCTTACTGCTAACCATATTAAAATACAGTGGGTGGTCCGCTCAGGTCTAACTAGGGTGTTTAGTCAAGGTTGTCTCACGGGTAGTGTATGCCCAAGGGGCCACCTGATAAACCCCCTTTCCCCAGGAACAAACAAACAACAGAGGTCCAATATGGACTAGACAGCAAAAAACATAGGTCCAATATGGACTAGACAGCAAACAACATGGTCCAATATGGACTAGACAGCAAACAACATAGGTCCAATATGGACTAGACAGCAAACAACATAGGTCCAATACGGACTAGACAGCAAACAACATAGGTCCAATATGGACTAGACAGCAAACAACACAGGTCCAATATGGACTAGACAGCAAACAACACAGGTCCAATATGGACTAGACAGCAAACAACACAGGTCCAATATGGACTAGACAGCAAACAACACAGGTCCACATGGACTAGACAGCAAAACAACATAGGTCAATATGGACTAGACAGCAAACAAACATAGGTCCAATATGGACTAGACAGCAAACAACATAGGTCCAATATGGACTAGACAGCAAACGACATAGGTCCAATATGGACTAGACAGCAAAACATAGGTCCAATATGGACTAGACAGCAAACAACATAGGTCCAATATGGACTAGACAGCAAACAACATAGGTCCAATATGGACTAGACAGCAAACAACATAGGGTCCAATATGGACTAGACAGCAACAACATAGGTCCAATACGGACTAGACAGCAAACAACATAGGTCCAATATGGACTAGACAGCAAACAACATAGGTTCAATATGGACTAGACAGCAAACAACATAGGTCCAATATGGACTAGACAGCAAACAACATAGGTCCAATATGGACTAGACAGCAAACGAGTGAGTATACAAAAAAACAAGACACCACAGTTGCCATACTCACAGAGAAAGAGAGTCTCTGTCAGAAAACACAACTGACTCCGCTTTTAAAACCAGGGATTTGATATGGTAATGTGAAAAACCGAGAAACAGGCGGGGCAATACTGAGGAACGTCCACTGATTGGTCCACCTCAGCAATCAGCAGACGAACGGATGTCGGACAGGTGGGACACCCAACGACCACCAATCAGGAAAACAAGGACACCTGTGATTAGGGGCTGAAGGAGAGGGAAAACAAACACACATACAGGATACCTGTTTCCCATAACAACGTCTGTCCAAACTTGTTTAGGTACTAAGTACATTTTATTGGCCATCACACTCTGTGTTCAACCGATTTTAAATTCACGATTAAATAAGAAAACAGAGCTTTGGTGGCGTCCTCATTGCTTTCAATAAAGTAGGATTTCTGGCTAGAATGTTTATTTGTAGTTTGTCTCTAGGGGTTTTGAACAAAACCAAGTAATTGGCGTTCAGGCTAATGGTACGGCTATTTTTACCTTGGTGAAACACATTTGTCGTAAGTAACACACTGACAAGTTTTGATGATGAGTATATTGAGTAAAAGCTTGAGCTATTTCAGGATGTTCACTACCGGCAAAAACCATATCATCCAAAACCAGCAAAACATTGTTTAATGAGGAAGTAAGGATTCATCATCAGACAGGGATGCTGGTAATCCTTCAACAAATTAGATTTTTATTTTCTTCAACAACTCATCATACAAAAAGTTGATAACATGAATAACACCACACAATATTGTCAGGTTTCTGAGATAATACATGTTCAGATTTCTCTAAAATCCTTTTACAGAACAAGTTTTACCGCTATTGGATGGTCCTGCGATTAAGGCTGAAAATGGTAGTTGCAACCTAGGATCAAAACCTTCTACAGCATCCATTGTATCTTCAGGGTTAAGACACACAAGGATTGTAACATAAAGTCAGTAACCAAAGGTAAGGTGATCCCGTCAGGTAAAAGGATTGGAACATAAAGTCAGTAACAAAGGGTAAGGTGGTCCCGCCAGGTAAAAGGATTGGAACATAAAGTCAGAACCAAAGGTAAGGTGGTCCCGTCAGGTAAAAGGATTGGAACATAAAGTCAGTAACCAAAGGGTAAGGTGGTCCGCTTCAGGTAATGTGGATTGGAACATAAAGTCAGTAACCAAAGGGTAAGGTGGTCCCGTCAGGTAAAAGGATTGGAACATAAAGTCAGTAACCAAAGGGTAAGGTGGTCCCGTCAGGTAAAAGGATTGGAACATAAAGTCAGTAACCAAAGGGTAAGGTGGTCCCGTCAGGTAAAAGGATTGGAACATAAAGTCAGTAACCAAAGGTTAAGGTGGTCCCGTCTGTCAGACTGGTGTAGGTGGATGATAGGAATCAGGCGCAGGAAACCAGGAGGACGTCAACAGAACTTTACTAAGTCCAAACACAGTATAAGTCGCCAACCCAACCGGGTGGCGCGAACAAATTACCGTACCGAAATACACAGTGCGGAAAAACAAGAAAAAAGCGCACACAGTGCGAGCTCGTACAAATACAACACAACGAGAGAACAAACTCGAAGAGGCAGGCTGACATAAACAATCACGCATAACACCTGACCCAAACAAACAAACTAAATAAGGGGAACAATCAAGACACAAATAAGGGACAGGTGTTAAGTGAACAGACAAAACCAAAAGAACAAGAAACATCGAACGGTGGCAGCTAGTACTCGGAGGCGACGACGCCGAAGTCCCGCCCGAACAAGGAAGAGGAGCAGCCTCGGCCGAAACCGTGACAGTACCCCCCTTGACGCGCGGCTCCAGCCGTGCGCCGACCCGGAGCTCGAGGACGACCCGGACGACGCGGAGCAGGGCGCGCAGGATGACCTCGATGGAAATCGGGTCAGTAGGGACTGGTCTAACACGTCCTTCCTTGGCACCCAGCACCGCTCCTCCGGACCGTGCCCTCCACTCCACGGAGATATTGAAGACCCCCATCCGGCGTCTAGAATCCAGGATGGACCTCACGGTGTACGCCGGAGCCCCCTCGATGTCCAACGGGGCGGAGGAGTCTCCTCAATCTCAAAGTCCTGGAGTGGACCAGCTACCACCGGCCTGAGGAGAGACACATGGAACGAGGGGTTAATATTTTTTGTAGTCAACAGGTAGTTCTAACCTATAACTCACCTCGTTCAATCTCCCCCTCAGGACTTTAAACGGCCCACAAACCGCCGACCCAGCTTCCCGGCAGGGCAGGCGGAGGGGCAGGTTTCTGGTTGAGAGCCAGACTCGATCTCCAGGTGCGTACACTGGCCCCTCACTGCGATGTAGGTCGGCGCTCGTCTTCTGTCGACGTATGGCACGCTGCAGATGGACGTGTGCAGCGTCCCCACGTCTCCTCCGAGCGCCTTACCCACTCATCCACAGCGGGGGCCTCGATCTGGCTCTCATGCCATGGTGCCAGCACCGGCTGGTACCTAACACACACTGAAACGGGTTAGTTGGGTGGAGGAGTGGCGAAGAGAGTTCTGTGCCATCTCGGCCCAGGCACATATCTCGCCCTCCTCCGGGCCCGGCCCCTGACAGTATGACCTCAGAAACCTACCCACATCCTGGTTGACACGTTCAACCTGCCCATTACTCTCCGGGTGGTAAACCGAGGTAAGGCTTACCGACACCCCCAACCGTTCCATAAATGCCCTCCACACTCTAGAGGGTGAACTGGGGGCCTCGGTCAGACACTATATCCTCGGGTACCCCGTAATGCCGGAAGACATGGGTGAACAGAGCCTCAGCGGTCTGTAGGGCAGTGGTAGACCCGGCATGGGAAGGAGACGACAGGCCTTCGAGAACCTATCCACAACGACCAGGATGGTAGTATTCCCCTGTGAGGGGAAGGTCGGTAACAAAATCCACCGAGAGGTGGGACCAGGGTCGTTGTGGAATAGGCAGGGGTTGTAACTTACCCTGGGCAAATGTCTGGGCGCCTTACACTGGGCACACACCGAACAGGAGGAGACATAAATCCTCACATCCCTAGCTAACGTTGGCACCAGTGCTTTGCTAAGGCAGTGCACCGTCCGGCCGATACCGGATGGCCAGAGGAGGGGGACGATGAGCCCAACAAATGAGGCGATCGCGTATCTCGAGCGGAACGACGTCCGACCCACAGGACACTGAGGAGGACTCGGTCGGTGCGTAACGCCCGCTCGATCTCACCATCAACCTCCCACACCACCGGAGCAACCAGACAAGACTCCGGTGTATGGGCGTGGACTCAACTGATCTCTCCTCTGCGCCACTACCGCCGGGACAGAGCATCTGCCTTCCCGTTCTGGGACCCAGGGATGTATGTGATCTTAAACACAAACCGGGCCAGGAACATAGTCCAACGAGCCTGGCGAGGGATTCAGTCTCCTAGCTGCCCGGATGTACTCCAGGTACGATGGTCAGTTTGAATGAGGAAAGGGTGTTGAGCCCTCGAGCCAATGCCGCCACACCTTTAGGGCCTGTACCACGGCTAACAGCTCCCTGTCTCCTACGTCATAATTCCGCTCCGCCGGACTGAGCTTCTTTGAGTAGAACGCACAGGGACGGAGTTTAGGTGGAGTACCAGAACGCTGGGAAAGAACGGCCCCTATCCCGGCCTCTGACGCGTCCCACCTCTACTTGGAGCGGTAAAGAGGGATCCGGATGCGCTAACCCGGCGCCGAGGTAAACAGGTCCTTCAGTCTCCCAAATGCCCTGTCCGCCTCAGCTGACCACCGCAAGCGCACCGGACCCCACTTTAACAGAGACGTTATGGAGCTGCCACCTGTCCAAAACCCCGGATAAACCTCCGGTAGTAATTCGCAAAACCCAAGAACCGTTGCACCTCCTTCACAGTGGTTGGGGTCTGCCAATTACGCACAGCTGACACCCGGTCTACCTCCATCTTCACCCCTGACGCCAGATAACTGGTAACCCAGAAAGGAGACCGACTTCTGAAAAAAACAGACATTTCTCTGCCTTGACATATAGGTCATGCTCCAACAGCCTCCGCAATACTCGGCGCACCAGGGCTACATGCTCAGCACGGGTAGGACTATACACCAGAATGTAGTCGATGGTCACACAACCACTCCCTGTCCCTGCATGTCCCGGAAAATCTCATCAACGAAGGATTGGAAGACTGAGGGAGCATTCATCAACCCATATGGCATGACTAGATACTGTAGTGCCCGGAAGTCGTGCTAAACGCTGTCTTCCATTCATCAGCCCTTTCGGATGCGCACCAGTTATATGCGCTCCAAGATCCAATTTTGTAAAGAACTGCGCACCGTGCAGTGACTCCGTCATAGTCGCAATCAGAGGGTGGATAGCTGTACTTCACTATGATCTGATTGAGACCCGTAATCAATACACGGCCGCAGACCTCCATCCTTCTTCTTCACAAAAAAGAAACTTGAGGAATCAGGTGAAACGGATGGCCGTATGTATCCCTGTCTAAGAGACTCAGAGATGTATGTCTCCATAGATTTTTTCTCCTCTTGAGACAAAGGGATACACATGGCTCAGCGAGAGCATGCGCCTGACTGAGATCTATCGCTACAATCCCCCGTCTATAGGCGGCAGCTGCGCAGCCCTAGTCTTACTGAACGCCAGTGCCAAATCCTCATACTCGGGGAATCTGCAGTGCTGGCATTAGATTCGGACTCTCCACCGAGGTCGCCCCTATGGAAACACCCAGACACCGCCCCTACATTGAGCAGACCACCCTTTAAGAGCTTTCTCTGCCACCCAATAATAGGGTCATGAGTCATCAACTAGGAAGACCCAGCACCACCGGATACGCAGGAGAGTCAATCAGATAAAGCTGAATTCTCTCCTCATGACCCTCCTGCGCCATCATCTGAAGTGGTGCTGTGACCTCCCTAATCAACCAGACCCTAACGGAGGCTATCTAGGGCATGGACGGGAAAAGGCTTATCCACTGGAAGGAGGGGAATCCTAACTCTACACAGAACTGGCGATCTATAAAATTCCCAGCTGCGCCTGGAATCACCAGCGCCTTATGCTGGGAACGAGGTGCAACCTGTGGGAAACAAACAGGCAAGGTTAGGTGCACGACAGAAAGCTCTGGGTAAGCAGGACGCCTACTCACCTGGGGGACCCCAATGCTAGACCTGCCATCTCCTCCCTGGAGGACCCGCCCCAGCACCTAGCCGCAGTGTGCCCTCCACGACCACAGTTGGTGCAGGGGCCCAGGTCCCCGTGGGCTCCTCCTCCTCCGTTCCCCAGCGCCAGCACCCCGAGCTCCATAGGACTCGGCTCGGAGGCGCTGGAGAGTGGAATGGCGAACCCCTCCGGGACGCCCACGGGTGGCGGAGCAGGGTATCCAGCCGGATGGCCATGTCGACCAGTTGGTCGAAAGTTAACGACGTGTCCCTGCACCGCCAACTCTCGCTGGACGTCCTCTCGGAGGCTGCAGCGAAATGGTCAATAAGGGCCCGCTCATTCCACCCTGCATCAGCCGCTAGGGTCCGGAACTCTGAAGGCAAAGTCCTGTGCGCTCCTCATCCCCTGTCGGAGGTAGAACAGACGTTCCCCCGCCGCCTTCCCTTCTGGTGGATGGTCGAATACAGCACGGAGCGGCGGGAGAACTCCGCATAGTTCGTAGTTGCGGCGTCCATTCTCCTCCACTCGGCGTTGGCCCACTCCAACGCCTTGCCGGTGAGACAGGAGATGAGGGCTGAGACGCCTCGTGTCCCAGGGCGCCGGGTGTACGGTGGCGAGGTAGAGCTCCACCTGCAGCAGGAACCCTTGACACCCGGCGGTGGAGCCGTCGTACGCCCTCGGGAGCGAGAGCCGAATCCCACTGGGTTCCGGAGATGAAACCGGAGGGCTGACCGCTGGAGCTGGGTCGGTGGTTGGAGGTGTGGGCACCCCCGCTGGTCTCCAATCGGTGTAGAGTGTTCATCACCCTCTCCAGGGCGTGACAGACTTGGTTCATTCGGTCCTCCTGACCACGGGAGACGTTGCCGTCCATATCGGCGGTGCGGGTCGCTCCTGCTGATTCCATTGCGATGCGTGATTCTGTCAGACTGGTGTAGGTGGATGATAGGAATCAGGCGCAGGAAACCAGGAGGACGTCAACAGAACTTTACTAAGTCCAAACACAAGTATAAGTCGCCAACCCAACCGGGTGCGCGAACAAATTACGCACGAAATACACAGTGCGGAAAAACAAGAAAAAGCGCACACAGTGCGAGCTCTGTGAAATACAACACAACGAGAGAACAAACTCAAGAGGCAGGCTGACATAAACAATCACGCATAACACCTGACCCAAACAAACAAACTAAATAAGGGGAACAATCAAGACACAAATAAGGGACAGGTGTTATGAACAGACAAAACCAAAAGAACAAGAAACATCGAACGGTGGCAGCTAGTACTCGGAGACGCGACCACCGAAGTCCGCCCGAACAAGGAAGAGGAGCAGCCTCGGCCGAAACCGTGACACCGTCAGGTAAAAGGATAGGAACATAAAGTCAGTAACCAAAGGGTAAGGTGGTCCCGTCAGGTAAAAGGATTGGAACATAAAGTCAGTAACCAAAGGGTAAGGTGGTCCCGTCAGGTAAAAGGATTGGAACATAAAGTCAGTAACCAAAGGGTAAGGTGGTCCCGTCAGGTAAAAGGATTGGAACATAAAGTCAGTAACCAAAGGGTAAGGTGGTCCCGTCAGGTAAAAGGATTGGAACATAAAGTCAGTAACCAAAGGGTAAGGTGGTCCCGTCAGGTAAAAGGATTGGAACATAAAGTCAGTAACCAAAGGGTAAAGGTCGTCCCGTCAGGTAAAAGGATTGGAACATAAAGTCAGTAACCAAAGGGTAAGGTGGTCCCGTCAGGTAAAAGGATTGGAACATAAAGTCAGTAACCAAAGGGTAAGGTGGTCCCGTCAGGTAAAAGGATTGGAACATAAAGTCAGTAACCAAAGGGGTAAGGTGGTCCCGTCAGGTAAAAGGATTGGAACATAAAGTCAGTAACCAAAGGGTAAGGTGGTCCCGTCAGGTAAAAGGATTGTAACATAAAGTCAGTAACCAAAGGGTAAGGTGGTCCCGTCAGGTAAAAGGATTGGAACATAAAGTCAGTAACCAAAGGGTAAGGTGGTCCCGTCAGGTAAAAAGGATTGGAACATAAAGTCAGTAACCAAAGGGTAAGGTGGTCCCGTCCAGGTAAAAGGATTGGAACATAAAGTCAGTAACCAAAGGGTAAGGTGGTCCCGTCAGGTAAAAGGATTGGAACATAAAGTCAGTAACCAAAGGGTAAGGTGGTCCCGTCAGGTAAAAGTAATCTCTTGTCACAGACGACCCGGAATCTTTTAGTAAGTGGGGCATTATGTAGATGGAACCCCTTTTAATCCCTAACAATATTTATTTTTGTAGGAGTTTCAACATTTCTAAAACACTATTTCGGTCGTTTATAAAACCCTCGACTAAGTGTGTGATTGATTCCAAGTTTACAAGCGGGGAATTTTCATAGTTTTGTGTCACGCCTTTGGCTTTCAACACTACGTGATTGTTTTTAGTCCTAAAAGCATAGCGTTTGGGTCCACAGGATGACCACTCTATGATATGGTCACCATCTTCGAGTTCACTCGTTAAACCACCCAGATAGTTGCTAAGAGGGGGGTTCCAATCACCAGGTTTGCTTCCATAGACCCCAGAGTCTGTGTCATGGTAAAGAACCCGACTCTGCAGCTGCTCCATGAGGGTGTATAGTTCAAGTCGCCCATAGGCCGTGGTAAAAGCTGGTAGAAACACGTTTCCATTACTCGGGGGTAGAACCCACTTCTTGTTGCGTCTCCATTGCACCAGAGCTATGTCTTGATTCAAGAACAAAACATTTGAAATGTCAGATTGGTCTGAAAAAACTAATCCCATAAATTCTTCGGGATCTTTAATGATAGATGTTGTTAACATATTGCTTCTCTGGGCAAATATGCACCCCAAACTGTTCAAGAAATGCTTGCACACCTTTATTTTGGCTTTGTTGACCTCTATTCTGTCAGGGTCAAGACGTATGCCTCCCGAGTACCCCACGGGGGGTATAAAAAAATATATATAATGTATGCACTCACTAACTGTAAGTCGCTCTGGATAAGAGCGTCTTCTAAAATGACGTAAATGTAAAATGTAAATGTATGCCCTCTTTTTCATGATAGTCCTGAATGTATCTGTCTTTGCTCTCTTGATCAGTGACTGATGCATGAAACCCTGAAGCCATTTGCTTGCCTCTCAAGAAGGTCTTGATGTACTCTTTAAAAAGAGTGTCTGATTTCCTGGGAAAGTTCCACACTTCAAAGACTTTGGCCACACGATATCCCTTCTCTATAGCCTTAGAGAATTCAACGGTGACCCATTTTATTTTTTTATTTCACCTTTATTTAACCAGGTAAGCCAGTTGAGAACAAGTTCTCATTTACAACTGCGACCATACACCATACACCGGTCAGGGCTCTTTCTTGATCTGAATGATCACAAGGCTTTTGTACTGGGGTTTTCAGAAACGTTTCAGAAAGAGTAGTGCACCATTGGGGTCCTCTGCCGACCACTTTTCACCCTTGAAAGTCCTGGTAGATACAGAAATAGGCAGATGAAACCCTGATTGCTGATTACTCTCAAAGTCATAAAACACACATTTCTCTGAATGTTCATCTTCATCAGATGGTTGAAGGTAGCACTCATGTTCCAATTCTTGAGCCACTTCTGGGTTTCTGCTTTTCAAAGGCCCTTTACAGATAGGGCAGTGTAGGATACCATATACGTGAGGTTGGGTGTTGTCTAATTTAAGGGTGGGGTTAGCTCGTTAATTTGTTTAATTAAGGAGCTAAGTTCTGGGAGTACCTGTGATAATGTGTCCTCATTTGCATGAGTTAAAGGAGGTGTGTGTTGTTGTGTAGGGGTTGGTCCTAGATCCTTCATTTGTTTGATTAATGAGCTTAGTTCTAGGGGTATTCTAGAAGTATCCATGTTACATACGGCTATATATCGTTTGTTTGGGCGTTTGTTATTCAGATTGCTGCTTATCAAATTTGACGTGTTTTTCTTCCAGATGGCTATGTCTTGGATGTACCGACGTTTTAGCAAAGCAACCATACGTGTGTGTAACTGGACCTCTCTGGCTTTCAGAGCCCTGTAAAAGACTGTGAGAAACCTATCTTGAAGATCTATATCCTGATCCTCGTCCCCACTGACGCTGTCCTCAATCAGTATAGGCTCTACCTCAGAATGTATTGTATCAAGCTGATTAGCCGCATCATACCTCAACACATCATCCTCATCAACACATCATCCTCATCATACCTCAACACATCATCCTCATCATAGCTCAACACATCATCCTCATCATACATCAACACATCATCCTCATCATACATCAACACATCATCCTCATCATACCTCAACACATCATCCTCATCATAGCTCAACATATCATCCTCATCATACCTCAACACATCATCCTCATCATAGCTCAACACATCATCCTCATCATAGCTCAACACATCATCCTCATCATACCTCAACACATCATCCTCATCATACATCAACACATCATCCTGATCATAGCTCAACACATCATCCTCATCATACCTCAACACATCATCCTCATCATAGCTCAACACATCATCCTCATCATACCTCAACACATCATCCTCATCATACATCAACACATCATCCTCATCATAGCTCAACACATCATCCTCATCATACCTCAACACATCATCCTCATCATACATCATCCTCATCATACATCAACACATCATCCTCATCATACATCATCCTCATCATAGCTCAACACATCATCCTCATCATACATCATCCTCATCATACATCAACACATCATCCTCATCATACCTCAACACATCATCTTCAACATTATCATCATTGAATGTATGGAACTGTTTAGATCAGGGGTGTCAAACTCATTTTAGCTCAGGGGCCACATGGAGGAAAATCTATTCCCAAGTGGGCCGGACCGGAAAAATCATGGTATATATAACTTAAAAACAACAACTTCAGATTGTTTTCTTTGTTTTAATACGATCAACATACAACATAAAGCTGGAGCCTGAGGACAGTGTGTCCAAAATAGTACAAGCACAACATCACTATTAATCATAAAACACGTCAAGTTTATTTGAAAATTCTAAAGAAAAAGAACACACAAACACACAATGCCTCAGTGATTAACAGAACTGTTTCACAGATCACAGAATTATATCAGGGTGTCATTTCTCAGGCAGAAATGTAGATAAAAATAATGAAATCCTGTTCCCCAAACAAGTGCAAGAACCACAGAGTCAAGAATAGGTTAAATATACAAATAAAATTAAATCAATTAAAAACAATAGCACATCAACATAAAAATATATAAACATAAATCTGAAAGCGTTGCTCAAACTCCCGTAACAGTCCAGTTATTTTATCTTTGAACCGCTTCATGTCTGCCACATGTTGGGTCGCGCACACATTTTTCAGACAGGGGAAGTGAGCTGCATCACCACCGGCAAGTTGCGTCTCCCACAATGACAGCTTCAACTTGAAAGAACGTATGCTGTCATAATACTGCGTGACAACTTTGTTGCGCCCTTGCAGCTGTTTGTTCAAGTTATTC
Organism: Coregonus clupeaformis; assembly: GCF_020615455.1. Taxonomy (NCBI): domain Eukaryota; kingdom Metazoa; phylum Chordata; class Actinopteri; order Salmoniformes; family Salmonidae; genus Coregonus; species Coregonus clupeaformis. The sequence continues at coordinate 899,550 of NW_025533474.1, forward strand.
GGGTGCTCTGTAACATCCACCATAAATGCAAGGTCCGGCATCCATTCTGCGGAATGAAATTCTAACACTGGTTTGCCCTTTTCTTCCATGAACTGTTCAATTTCTTCTCGTAAATCAAAGAAACGCCTCAGCACAGCACCTCGGCTTAACCATCTTACCTCAGTGTGGTATGGCAGGCCATAGATGTGGTCTTTCTCTCTGAGAAGGCTGTCAAACTGACGGTGATTCAGGCTTCTGGATCGGATGAAATTAACAGTTTGGATGACCACCTTCATGACGTTATCCATCTTTAATGACTTGCAACACAAAGCCTCCTGGTGCAAAATACAGTGAAAAGTCAAAAAATCACGTCCTCCATTTGCAGATTGCACTTTCTCTCTGAACTTTGTCACAATGCCTGCTTTTTTCCCGATCATTGAGGGCGCACCATCTGTAGCCAGGCTGACAGCGCGGGACCAGTCCACTCCCACCTTGTCCAGCGCGCCGACGAGTGCGGTAAAAATATCAGCTGCTGTTGTTGTATCTGTCATCGGCACCAACTCCACAAACTCCTCGTGACGGTCAATGTGTCATCAACTCCGCGGATGAAAAAATGGCCAGTTGTGCAACATCTGTAATGTCCGTGCTTTCATCAATTGCAACCGAAAACGCAATAAATGACTTTACTTTTTGCTTCAACTGGCTGTCCAAATCCACTGAAAGATCGGAAATCCTGTCTGCAACTGTGTTTCTTGTCAGGCTGATATTTGCAAAAGCCTGCCGCTTTTCAGGGCACACAATCTCCGCTGCCTTCATCATGCATGTTTTACAAATTCACCGTCACTAAATGGTTTTGAAGCCACTGTGATTTCATTAGCAATGAGGTAGCTAGCTTTCACTGCAGCGTCACTGATGTCTCGGCTGTGAGTAAACACAGACTGCTGTTTCTTCAGACCCGCCAACAGTTCATTCACCTTCTCTCTTCTCCGCTGTCCTTGAAAGTTGTCATATTTGTCGGCATGAAGACTCACATAGTGGCGACTGAAGGTTATATTCTTTCAGCACTGCAACATGCTCTGAACACACCAAACATACAGCTTTCCCATTCAATTCCGTGATTAAATAGGATGACCATTTTTCTTGGAACACTCTGCGTCCACTTTTCTCTTTTTGACAGAGACATATTGGGGCAATGAGGGTGCCAAAGCACATAATGTTAAAAGTAGAAGCCGTAATAAATATCGCGGGCAAAACAAAGTAGCTCATTGGCTGCACGTGCTTGACCTACTTGCTCTGCCCCGGTATAAACAGTTTACTTGCTTAACACAATTGCTATTGCGCCATCCAGTGGACTCAATTGGAACAGCAGTTTATTTTATTGAAAAATTGCAGCGCATTTTTATACAAAAAAAAAAAAAAAAAAAAAATTTTTTTTAAATAAAATTCAAAATCATCTCGCGGGCCGGATTAAACCCGTTTGCGGGCCTGATCCGGCCCGCGGGCCGTATGTTTGACACCCCTGGTTTAGATGCAGTAATCAGTTTAATCATCATCATCATCATCATCATCATCATCATCTTCCTCCTCTTCCTCCTCTTCCTCCTCTTCCTCCTCTTCCTCCTCTTTCTCATCTTCCTCCTCTTCCTCCTCTTCCTCTTGTTGTATTGGGTCTGCTATGCTTGTATAGGCCATGGAGGAGCCCCAAAACACGATAGAATAAAATATATAAGAAATAGTGTATTGAAATAATAATAATAATAATAATAATAATAATAAATAAATTATAAGAATACATAAAAACAAATATTCAATTTTTTAAATAATAACAAAAAATATATAATGCTTTTTTAAACAGTTAATTTATTATGTGTTAACATATCAATATATCCTAACTCACTGTTTCTGTTTCTCACTGTTCGGACTTGGGTTACAAGGAAATAGCTGTCTGTTTGTTGACTAAACCTGTTTTTCTGTGGAGTCATGGAAGGCGTGTTTTCTTCCCGTTGTCCATTGTCTGAGTCTGAGTCTTTTTACAAAAATAATTATCATAATATTGTTTTTAACATAGTCATTAAAAGTTATATCTATAATAAAACAGGCCATATCCATAAAGAGCATGTTCTTCAATCCAGTCGTTTTCAGACCAATCGTTCTCCTCGGTCAAAGGTGAAGCCATTCTGTCAACTTTAACTATGTGTCTGTGGAGCCGTGCTGGACTTTGAAATAGTGTCGGTGCCCTATTATATACTGAACGCCTCGGGGGGGTTTGGAGGCGTGTCTAGGTATGACAATCCCTCTGTTCTTGGGTTGGTTTGAGTTTCGTCTATGTCAAAGCCTGCTGTACAGAAAGAGAGGAGAACGTCGTTTTCACAATCATTCAAGCAGTCATTCAACGGAGGAGTCCATAATGCCTGGGTTGAACGCTGTACACGCTTCTACATGGAGAGTCAGCTGTAAACACAAGATTAGGTTTTTAAAACATAGTACACCTTTTGTTTATTGCTTATTATATAAAGATTATTACTCATTTAAATGTTGACTCACGTCTAAAATATCTTGATGGCGAGTGACTGAGTAAAGATACAGCTTCTGTCTGTTGTTCCTCAAACTCGTTATCCTCTATAACAATCACTTCTGTTTGTGGTGTTGCTTCTTGATCCACATCAATGACTTCGGGTACCTCCTGTATAAATGTAGGGTAACCTGTAGAATTTACATACTTTCACAATATACATTTTTTACTTAAAAATACTGATATTTTACATAAAATACAATATAGTAATAATATTAATTAATAGAAAGGTTCAGAACTTTTGTAAAACATCACAGTACAGTAGAAACACATGGCAAATAGAAATCCAATATGGATGGTGTTAAGAGATAGATGGGAGGTATTGAATAGAGTTGAAGGATGGGACTAATAACAACTAACAACAAATAATAACAAGATAACTAATAACGTAAGCATACTGTGTCCATAATAAGTATATAGGTTGTAGGTTGGGAGCTTTTGGGAAAGAGCACAGTTAGAAAGATATGGTATATAGAAGCAAACCGGATGGACATCATGAAAATGATCGGAGAGGTTGAGAGTAGAAGAAGTTCAGGAGCAAAAACAAACAAAATATAATGATTGTAAAATTGACTGTGTCCATAAAATGTATATAGTAAGTATAAGCTGGAAGTAGAGGCCTAAGCGTTGTTGTTCACTAGTTTACTCCAATTAGGGAAGGGGTTGGAAAGTAATAAAGGGGAATATTTTTTTTTAAAGGATATGTACTGTATGTATGTACAGTGAGGGAAAAAGTATTTGATCCCCTGCTGATTTTGTACGTTTGCCCACTGACAAATAAATTATCAGTCTATAATTTTAATGGTAGGTTTATTTGAACAGTGAGAGACAGAATAGCAACAAAAAAAATCCAGAAAAAGCATTTAAAAAATGTTATGAATTGATTTGCATTTTAATGAGGGAAATAAGAACTCTGAACTAGAGAAAACTTCTGAAGACTTAAAGCAGAAGAACTCTGAACTAGAGAAAACTTCTGAAGACTTAAAGCAGAAGAACTCTGAACTAGAGAAAACTTCTGAAGACTTAAAGCAGAAGAACTCTGAACTAGAGAAAACGTATGAAGACTTAAAGCAGAAGAACTCTGAATTAAAGAAAACTTCTAAAGACTTAAAGCAGAAGAACTCTGAACTAGAGAAAACTTCTGAAGACTTAAAGCAGAAGAACTCTGAGCTAGAGAAAACTTATGAAGACTTAAAGCAGAAGAACTCTGAAGTAAAGAAAACTTCTGAAGACTTAAAGCAGAAGAACTCTGAATTAAAGAAAAATTCTAAAGACTTGAAGCAGAAGAACTCTGAGCTAGAGAAAGACTTGGAGCAGAAGAATCAACAGGAAAAGTCATGTTCTATAAGTTAACCTCAGACTACACTCTTAGAAAAGAAGGCGCTACCTAGAACCGTAATGGTTTTTCAATTATCCTCGTAGGAGAACCCTCTGAAAATATTTTTTTTTTGTTACAAGTGGAACCCTTTCACCACTAAAAGGTTCTAAGTAGAACCTTTTTCACCACCCGAGGGTTCTACCTGAAACAAAAAAAGGGTTTTCCTATGGGGACAAACGAAGAACCCCTTTGCGTGTAGTATCAAAATAACTATAAATGGGAATTCTCTTCTTGGAGATAAGTGTCAGAATCTGGGCACTAAACTCGCTGTTTTTGTGTTTTAGTCACTGTTTATATCCATTTCTACTCAGAACAGACTAATAATACCCACCCAGTCCTGTAGATGAATACCTCTCTGAGTGGTTTTACAGTGTCTCAGTCCTGTAGATGAATACCTCTCTGAGTGGTTTTACAGTTTCCCAGTCCTGTAGATGAATACCTCTCTGAGTGGTTTTACAGTGTCCCAGTCCTGTAGATGAATACCTCTCTGAGTGGTTTTACAGTGTCCCAGTCCTGTAGATGAATACCTCTCTGAGTGGTTCTACAGTGTCTCAGTCCTGTAGATGAATACCTCTCTGAGTGGTTCTACAGTGTCTCAGTCCTGTAGATGAATACCTCTCTGAGTGGTTTTACAGTGTCCCAGTCCTGTAGATGAATACCTCTCTGAGTGGTTTTACAGTGTCCCAGTCCTGTAGATGAATACCTCTCTGAGTGGTTTTACAGTGTCTCAGTCCTGTAGATGAATACCTCTCTGAATGGTTTTACAGTGTCTCAGTCCTGTAGATGAATACCTCTCTGAGTGGTTTTACAGTGTCCCAGTCCTGTAGATGAATACCTCTCTGAGTGGTTTTACAGTGTCCCAGTCCTGTAGATGAATACCTCTCTGAGTGGTTTTACAGTGTCCCAGTCCTGTAGATGAATACCTCTCTGAGTGGTTTTACAGCAGGGATGGCCTGTTCAATAGGGCGATATGGGCGACGCACTGCCAAACGGGAAAAGGAAGGGATTTTTTTTCTAATCAATTATATCACGGCAACAGTAGTTATCAGTGTTGTAATCTGATCTGACTGCCACTAAATGTCAAATCAGGCTAAAGTCGTGCTTCAAATGGCCCCGCCCGTTTTTGGGCGATTTCAGTCAGGTTGAAAATCGCCCAGAAGTCTCTCATAGCCTGTCATGTAAAATCTATTTTTTTTCAAATTTCAAAGCTTTCAATACATTCTCTATGGGTGTCTGTGGGCTTGCACTTACGCGCTTTCGTCATACGTGACGTAACCATGAACGTAACTAAGCAAATAGCGGCTAGCAGCGTCTCTTTGCGACCTGCAGTGTAGCGTTATTTTATGTTTTTAATTTGTACACTTAGTGGCGTTATTTTATGTTTTTAATTTGTACACTTAGTTTACAAACATTCTGCCAACCATGGATTTCGAGTGGTGGGTTTTGGACTGATCTTGTTGATCGTGTACATACCCGCTACGAACGGACTAAATAATGAAAACGTTGCTGGCAGCGGAATCCAATACAGCTGGGAGACTTGGCTGGATGACAGAGTCCCGGACAGAGAAGTGGAGCCGGCCGGCTTCACCCTGGTCGGAGCGGACCTCGATCTGACAGTCACAGGGAAAATCGATCCTGGTAAGAGAGCGACTCTGTACCCCCGAGCCCCCGACATTGAACTGCTTTCTGTGTCACTGTGACCTTACTATCTGCCCCGTGAGTTCCCCCAATTGTTTGTTACCGTTGTGTACTGTTGATAATCACAAGTTTACTGGAGAACTGAGACCAAGTAGAGACTTTGGACAGGGGTGGATATGGTATAATAAAGGCAGTTTATTCAGAGGTAAAGATATCTGGAATCGCGTGCACGGACTCGTTCGTCAAACTCTTAGGGAGCTATCTGAAGAGAGCCCCGAAAACATTGTGTGCTGACATTTTATACAATAAATGATGTAGGTTGAATCTAGTAGTTCTGATCTTCTGATTGGTCCTGATGAGTTGGGCGAGGACCCCTCCACTGTTGCATTGGCTCTGAGTCGGGTTCTCTGTCTTCAAATGTTCAGCCTAAAGAGAGGGAATTTTTGTGTGTGTGTGTGTGTGTGTTTAACAGTGATGATGTGTGTGTGTGTGTGTGTGTTTAACAGTGATGATGTGTGTGTGTGTGTGTGTTATCAGTGATGATGTGTGTGTGTGTGTGTGTGTGTGTCCTCAGAGCAAGAACTCGTGAGTTGGAAGAACTGAGAGACCTATGGCGTGGGTGTTGTCCTTGGCCACCTGCTGACAAGGCTGACAAGATAGGACTCTTTTGTCCATTGTTATAGGATAGGAACAGCATTGATTGAAAACAAACGCCCAACACAAAATGGGTCATGCACAAGATTTTAGTCAGACCAAGCTATAACATTATATATTTACTACGACAGTACATTCAACCAAAAGCTAATATAACAAAGGCATCAGAGATTATTTATAATCTGTCACAGAAACTGGAATCCATCTCCCCAGATCAGTCAATAAATGCTTCTGGTATTGACTTATATGCTGCCCCTGTCTTCATGTTGTTGCTGGACATATCTTTTTTAAAATGTGTGTAGGTCACCTAAATCATCAGAAAAATTGCCCCACCTGAGAATTTTTTCAGGAGCCGCCACTGTTTTACAGTGTCCCAGTCCTGTAGATGAATACCTCTCTGAGTGGTTTTACAGTGTCCCAGTCCTGTAGATGAATACCTCTCTGAGTGATATTACAGTGTTTCAGTCCTGTAGATGAATACCTCTCTGAGTGGTTTTACAGTGTCCCAGTCCTGTAGATGAATACCTCTCTGAGTGGTTTTACAGTGTCTCAGTCCTGTAGATGAATACCTCTCTGAGTGGTTCTACAGTGTCTCAGTCCTGTAGATGAATACCTCTCTGAGTGGTTTTACAGTGTCTCAGTCCTGTAGATGAATACCTCTCTGAGTGGTTCTACAGTGTCTCCGTCCTGTAGATGAATACCTCTCTGAGTGGTTCTACAGTGTCTCAGTCCTGTAGATGAATACCTCTCTGAGTGGTTTTACAGTGTCCCAGTCCTGTATATGAATACCTCTCTGAGTGGTTTTACAGTGTCTCAGTCCTGTAGATGAATACCTCTCTGAGTGGTTTTACAGTGTCCCAGTCCTGTAGATGAATACCTCTCTGAGTGGTTTTACAGTGTCCCAGTCCTGTAGATGAATACCTCTCTGAATGGTTCTCCAGTGTCCCAGTCCTGTAGATGAATACCTCTCTGAGTGGTTCTCCAGTGTTTCTGTGTTTAATCTACATGATATATCAGCTCTTACTGTTCGCTTCAGACTTGCTCATTCAAAACCTCTATTAGAGGCATTTTCACATTATCCCTGTAGGATCTGCTGGATCCTGGAGTGTTAATAACATTAAAGGATGATGTAAAAACAAAAGATATCTTGCTTAAAGAAAAAAATAAGCAAACACATTCCCCCTTCCATATGTTTGGGGGAGACTCCCCACACATATGGAAGAAGGTGCTCTGGTCAGTTGAGACAAAAATTGAGCGTTTTGGCCATCAAGGAAAACGCTATGTCTGGCGCAAACCCAACACCTCTCATCACCCCGAGAACACCATCCCCACAGTGAAGCATGGTGGTGGCAGCATCATGCTGTGGGGATGTTTTTCATCGGCAGGGACTGGGAAACTGGTCAGAATTGAAGGAATGATGGATGGCGCTAAAAACAGGGAAATTCTTGAGGGAAACCTGTTTCAGTCTTCCAGAGATTTGAGACTGGGACGGAGGTTCACCTTCCAGCAGGTCAATGACCCTAAGCATACTGCTAAAGCAACACTTGAGTGGTTTAAGGGGAAACATTTAAATGTCTTGGAATGGCCTAGTCAAAGCCCAGACCTCAATCCAATTGAGAATCTGTGGTATGACTTAAAGATTGCTGTACACCAGCGGAACCCATCCAACTTGAAGGAGCTGGAGCAGTTTTGCCTTGAAGAATGGGCAAAAATCCCAGTGGCTAGATGTGCCAAGCTTATAGAGACATACCCATAAGAGTGTTGTGCCAGTAACCGAAAGGTCGTTGGTTCTAATCCCCGAGCCGACTAGGTGAAAAACCTGTCGATGTGCCCTTGAGCAAGGCACTTAACCCTAATTGCGCCTGTAAGTCGCTCTGGATAAGAGCGTCTGCTAAATGACCAATTAATTTTTTTATTTATACCCCAAGAGACTTGCAGTTGTAATTGCTGCAAAAGGTGGCTCTACTAAGTATTGACTTTGGGGGGGTGAATAGTTATGCACGCTCAAGTTTTCTGTTTTTTTGTCTTATTTCTTGTTTGTTTCACAATAAAAAATATTTTTCATCTTCAAAGTGGTAGGCATGTTGTGTAAATCAAATGATACAAACACCCAAAAAATATATTTTAATTCCAGGTTGTAAGGCAACAAAATAGGAAAAATGCCAAGGGGAGTGAATACATTCGCAAACCACTGTATATCATGTATAATTAAAATTAATATGTTTTGTTTAACTGATTGAACAAACGTTTTGTTTTTAACTTTTATTTGTTTTCATATCAGCCCTTTTGGGCTTCCAGCCTCACCTGAACACCGTTTTTACCTGTTTATTTTCATATCAGCCCTTTTGGGCTTCCAGCCTCACCTGAACACCGTTTTTACCTGTTTATTTTCATATCAGCCCTTTTGGGCTTCCAGCCTCACCTGAACACCGTTTTTACCTGTTTATTTTCATATCAGCCCTTTTGGGCTTCCAGCCTCACCTGAACACCGTTTTTACCTGTTTATTTTCATATCAGCCCTTTTGAGCTTCCAGCCTCACCTGAACACCGTTTTTTACCTGTTTATTTATCTGCAGTGTTTTGTCTTTCACTTATTTTCTTTGGTGTGAATAAATAAAACCTAAAACCTAATTGAGAAATGGTTTCACTTGCAATGACTTGTTATGTTTAAACCGTGATTTAAACTGAGACTCTGTGATATGACATGTAAGGCTGTGTGTCTGCTTGTATTCATATATGGACCTGATTTCCATTCAGACTGCTTTGTCCAGCCAAGTGGCACTTTGTGGGATACATTGAATGTAATGGAGTTTAAGTTGTGTTCCCAGCTGTCCACAGGATGGAGCCAGAGCAGCATAACTGGACTGGTGAGACCTGAGTAATATCCCAGGGAAATACACTATATACCAAATCAAATCAAATCAAATTTTATTGGCCACTTGCGCCGAATACAACAGGTGCAGACATTACAGTGAAATGCTTAATTACAGCCCTTAACCAACAGTGCATTTATTTTTTTTAGAAAAAAAGTAAAATAAAACATCAACAAAAAAGTGTTGAGAAAAAAAGAGCAGAAGTAAAATAAAATAACAGTAGGGAGGCTATATATACAGGGGGGTACCGGTGCAGAGTCAATGTGCGGGGGCACTGGCTAGTTGAGGTAGTTGAAGTAATATGTACATGTGGGTAGAGTTAAAGTGACTATGCATAAATAATTAACATAATATACACAAGTATGTGGACACTCTTCAAATGAGTGGATTCTGCTATTTCAGCCACACCCGTTACTGACAGGTGTATACAATCGAGCACACATAGTTACACAGTGCTTTCGGAAAGTATTCAGACCACTTGACTTTTTCCACATTTTCAGCCTTATTCTAAAATTGATTAAATTGTTTTTTTTTTACTCATCAATCTACACACAACATCCCATAATGACAAAGTTATGGGTTTTTAGAACTCCTGCATTGTCTTGGTTGTGTGCTTAGGCTCCTTGTCCTGTTGGAAGGTGAACCTTCACCGCAGTCTGAGGTCCAGAGCGCTCTGGAGCAGGTTTTCATCAAGGATCTCTCTGTACTTTGCTCTGTTCATCTTTCCCTCGATTCTGACTAGTCTCCCAGTCCCTGCCACTGAAAAACATCCACACAGCATGCTGCCACCACCATGCTTCACCGTAGGGATGGTGCCAGGTTACCTCCAGACGTGACGCTTGGCATTCAAGCCAAAGAGTTCAATCTTGGTTTCATCAGACCAGAGAATCTTGTTTCTCATTGTCTGAGAGTCCTTTAGGTGCCTTTTGGCAAACTCCAAGCGGGCTGTCATGTGCCTTTTACTGAGGAGTGGCTTCCGTCTGGCCACTCTACCATAAAGGCCTGATTGGTGGAGTGCTGCAGAGATGTCCTTCTGGAAGGTTCTCCCATATCCACAGAGGAACTCTGGAGCTCTGTCAGAGTGACCATCGGGTTCTTCGCGGGTTCTTCGTCACCTCCCTGACCAAGGCCCTTCTCCCCCGATTGCTCAGTTTGGCCGGGCGGCCAGCTCTAGGAAGAGTCTTGGTGGTTCCAAACATCTTCCATTTAAGCATGATGGAGGCCACTGTGTTCTTGGGGACCTTCAATGTTGCAGAAATATTTTGGTACCCTTCCCCAGATCTGTGCCTCGACACAATCCTGTCTCGGAGCTCTACGGACAATTCCTTCGACCTCATGGCTTGGTTTTTGCTCTGACATGCACTGTCAACTGTGGGACCTTATGTAGACAGGTGTGTGCCTTTCCAAATCATGTCCAATCAATTGAATTTGAAGTTGAATACAAGTCCTTTCCTTTAATCACTGTATATACCTCCTTTTTAATCACGTTGTTTTCCCACTCCGATATCCGTCTCGAGTCCTTTTCTGCCGTCCATGACGATGTTAACTCCAGTGGTGGAAAAAGTACCCAATTGTCATACTTGAGTAAAAGTAAAGATACCTTACCAGAAAATGACTCAATTAAAAGTGAAAGTCACCCAGTAAAATACTACTTGAGTAAAAGTCTAAAAGTATTTGGGTTTAAATATACTTAAGTATCAAAAGTAAATGTAATTGCTAAAATATACTAAAGTATCAAAAGTAAAAGTACAAGTATAAATCATTTCAAATTCCTTACATAAAACAAACCAGACGATTTTCTTGTTTTTTAAATTTACGTTCAGCCAGAGGCACACTCCAACACTCAGACAATTTACAAACAAAGCATTTGTGTTTACTGAGTCCCCCAGATCAGAGGCAGTAGGGATGTTCTCTTGATAAGTGTGTGAATTGGACCATTTCCTGTCATGCTAAGCATTCAAAATGTAACGAGTACTTTTGGGTGTCAGGGGAAAATGTATGGAGTAAAAAGTATATTATTTTCATTAGGAATGTAGTGAAGTAAAAGTAAAAGTAGTCAAAAATATGAATAGTAAAGTCAAGTACATATACCCCCAAAAATCTACTTAAGTAGTACTTTAAAGTATTTTTACTTAAGTACTTTACACCACTGGTTAACTCTCTTTCTTAGCTAGCTCGACTATGCACTTGCCTCTGCTAGCAATACACTGTGCTAACATTAGCCTAGACTGTACCACAGAAAATAACAGTTTTAAACAGTTGTAAAAACCCACTTCTTCCAGACAGAATAGTTCCTGTAGATTCAGACTTACTCATCACCAATCTGTTGTTATGTCTCATGGGTTTTATAACCACGTCTGTATAACAATTCAATAATGATGAGACAGGAGACAGGAATCAGTTCAACCATTTATCTGGAACGTGATCATCTCAACACATACAAACCCCCATGTTGCTCTGCAGCACAACCCCAATATACAACAAATACATACATAAGTAAATGGACACTAAACAAAACTCATAGAGGAATTTAAATGTTCAGTTGTAGAAAGTAGGGCCATGGGATAGGGTCAGAAAGGTCAGTATGTTTGATAACTGGTTACAGAGGTAACATAACAAGCATAAGGTCCATTATAACACAGTGAAGTAGAGGTGGGAGCTAAAAGCAGACATGGACAGTGAGACGGTGTGAGGAGGTCAGGGGTGAAACACTAGATCAGGACAGGTAGAAATGGCAGGGCTGGAAATAGACACAGAGACACATTCTGATCATGGCTCAGACCTGACCTGAGACACCCAAACAGAAGATGCCATAGCAAAGTCCTGTCCAGTAGGCTATATGGGATTTCCTTTCATCAAAATCCAACACATGGAAATGTGTCCAGTGTGTGTGTGTGTGTGTGTGTGTCCAGTGTGTGTCCAGTGTGTGTGAGTGTGTGTGTCCAGTGTGTGTGTTTGTGTCCAGTGTGTGTGTGTGTGTGTGTGTGTGTGTCCAGTGTGTGTGTCCTGTGTGTGTGTGTGTCAGGTGTGTGTGTCCAGTGTGTATGTGTGTGTGTCGTGTGTGTGTGTGTGTGTCCAGTGTGTATGTGTGTGGGTCCAGTGTGAGTGTGTGTGTGTGTCCAGTGTGTGTGTGTCCAGCGTATGAGTGTGTGTCCAGTGTGTGTGTCCAGTGTGTGTATGTGTTTGTGTGTGTCCAGTGTGTGTGAGTGTGTGTGTCCAGTGTGTGTGTGTGTGTGTGTGTGTAAGTGTGTATGTGTGTGTGTCCAGTTTGTGTGTGTGTCCAGTGTGTGTGAGTGTGTGTGTCCAGTGTGTGTGTGTGTGTGAGTGTGTCCAGTGTGTGTGTGTGTGTCCAGTGTGTGTGTGTGTGTCCTGTGTGTGTGTCCTATGTGTATGTGTGTCAGGTGTGTGTGTGTCCAGCGTATGTGTGTGTGTCCAGTGTGTGTGAGTGTGTTTGTCCAGTGTGTGTGTGTGTGTCCAGTGTGTGTGAGTGTGTGTGTGTGTAAGTTTGTATGTGTGTGTGTCCAGTGTGTGTGAGTGTGTGTGTTCATGTGTGTGTGTGTGTGTGTGTGTGTGTGTGTGTGTGTCCATTGTGTTTGTGTGTGTCCTGTGTGTGTGTGTGTGTTCAGTGTGTGTGTGTGTGTCCAGTGTGTGTGTGTGTGTCCAGTGTGTATGTGTGTGGGTCCATATGTGAGTGTGTGTGTGTGTGTGTCCAGCGTATGTGTGTGTGTCCAGTGTGTGTGTCCAGTGTTTGTGTGTGTCCAGTGTGTGTGTCCAGTGTGTGTGTGTGTGTGTGTGTGTGTCTAGTGTGTGTGTCCAGTGTGTGTGTGTGTGTGTGTGTGTCCTGTGTGTGTGTCAGG